>NW_023425348.1:84558741-84855968 GCF_014108415.1 Molossus molossus | reverse complement strand
GTATGTGCCCTTAGTGGAAACCAAACCCAGGACTTTCCAGTCCACGGGCCAATGCTCTAACCACTAAGCCAAACCAGCCAGGGCAATTTTATTCATCAATTTAATTTGTTCATTAAATCCACATATAAGTGAGATCACATGATACTTGTCTTTCTCTGATTGGCTTATTTCACATATCATAGTACTCTCTAGGTCCCTCCATGCTGTATAAGACGCCAATAGATTCTTCTTTTTGTTCCTCTTTTTTTTTTTTTTTTAATTGCTGCATAATAATCTGTTATACGAATGTACCACAACGTTTTTATCCATCCTTCTCCTATGGGCATTTGGCTGTTTCCAGATCTTTGCTATTGTGAAAAGCGCTGCTATGAACATAGGGGTGCATATATTCTTTTTACATATGTTTCTTGGCCATTTGTTTGTCCTGTTTGGAGAATTATCCATTTAGGTCCTCTGTCCATTTTTTAATTGAATTGTATGTCATCCTTTTGTTGAGTTGTATGAGTATATATTTTGGAGATTCATCCTTTAGCAGATATATCATTGGTTAATATGTTCTTACAAACAGTGGGCTCCCTCTTTATTTTGATGCTGTTTTCTTTTGCTGTGCAGAATATTTTAAGTTTGCTGTAGTCCCGTTTGTTTATATTTTCCTTTGTTTCTCTTGCTCTAGGCAATGTATCAGTAAAAATTCTGCTATGTGTGATGTAAAAGATTTTGCTACCTATGATTTCTTCTGGGATTTTTATGGTTTCATGACTTACATTTAAGTACTTTATCAATTTTGAGTTTATTCTTGTATCCCACTCCCAGGAATATATCCTAAAATATCCGAAACACCAATCAGATTGAATTTTAATACTTTCTTTTCTTCTTGAATGAGGCGTGTTTCCCTCTATGTTTGTTGCATACAATGACAAATAGCAGAGCAAGAGTTTTTATTAGCATGTTGTTAGGATAAAGAAGTAACTGATAATAACAGTGAGGTGAAAGGGCTTTTTTATCTTAGTTATGTGAGTTACCAGTTCAAGCTAAATGCATGAAGAATTTGTGCATTGTATTCATTTTTAAAGTTTTCCTGAGATATGGATTCAGAACTAATCATTATTCTTCCATTTGACTGAAACGAAATGGAAACTAATGTCTTTGTTTAAAATCATAACATTAAAAAATGGAAGGTAACATTAGATCATCCATATAGGTAAAATACATAAGTACAATCCATTGACATTAAGTATAAATTCCAGAGGTTACACAGATAACTAGCAAAATAGCCATACCTAGAACTCAGGAATATGACTAGTTTCATGAGTGCTTATTGTACATCTCATGATTTTTGAAAAAGTTTTATTTAACATATTATGAGGTGATAAGGGTGAGTAGCACATGTAAGGGTGTCATAGATACAGCTCCATAATTTTTGCATGTTTGAACTGTTAGGTATAAGAAGAAAGTAAAATTGAGCAATAAAAGTATTTACACTCTCTGAAGGACATAGGTAATAATAGCAGCTGATGAATTCGAAGGCTACGTGGCTTTGTTAATTATTGATCTATGAAAAAGCTATTGTTTTTGCTCCCCTTACAGATTTCTACCCAACAATGGATGATAAGAATCAAACAGCTGTGACTGAATTTTATTTCGTGGGCTTAACAGATCATTTCCCACAGAAGATGATTCTTTTCTCGATATTTTTGTTTGTGTATCTTGTCACATTGGGTGCCAACTTGGGGATGGTTGCCCTTATCTGGATGGATTCCCGACTCCACACCCCCATGTACTTTTTTCTTAGCCACTTGTCCCTTGTGGATGTCTGCTCCTCTTCAACCATTGCTCCAAAGATGTTGTGGGACATCTTTCTGGAGAGAAAAGTCATCTCCTTCGTAGGCTGTGCTATACAGATGTGGTTTATGTGTCAGTTTGAAGTGACTGAGTGTTTCCTCCTGGCTGCTATGGCTTATGATCGGTACATAGCCATCTGCAACCCTCTGTTGTACCCGGTCACCATGTCCCAGCGGGCCTGTGTGCAGCTGGTGGCAGGGCCCTATGCCATGGGCATTCTAAATGCCATTACTCAAGAGACCTTTACTTTTTGCTTACCCTTCTGTGGTCCAAATGTGATCAACCACTTTTTCTGTGACATTTTCCCTGTTCTCTCCCTGGCATGTGCCGATACCCAGAACAACAGGTTGGTTCTTTTCATCTTTGCTGGAGCTATTGTGATACTCAGTGGCCTGATCATCACAGTTTCCTATGTCTGCATCCTGGTGGCCATCCTGAAGATCCAGACCGCTGATGGGAGGCAGAAAGCTTTCTCCACTTGTTCGTCTCACCTGACAGCTGTCTCCATCCTCTATGGGACTCTCTTCTACATCTATGTTCTGCCTGGCTCCAGTTCCTCTCTTAATATCAATAAAGTGGTTTCTCTATTTTTTACTATGGTCATCCCAATGCTAAACCCCCTGATCTACAGTCTGAGGAACAAGGAGGTGAAAAATGCATTCAGGAGCAAGTTTGAAAGGAAAAGGCAGTAATGTGATTCAGTAATGGGTGGTAAGAGAGAGAGGAAATCCTTGAGTGTGCCCTGTACCAGGTCATTCCCATAGGGTTACTACTGTTCATATGGCTTTCACATCAATCTTGTTCTTTGTGAAATGATGGAGAACACAGAAGAAAATGTAATTTATGCCAAAAGAAAATCCAGGGGCACTTTCATTTATTCTTACATGTGGGAGGATATTTTATTCCAGACCAGAAAAGCAAATGTTTTAAGGGGAAGATCAACAGCATTCATTAAGAAAGGTTTCATTGACCTAGTTAAAAGTTGAACAATGAACAGTGAGAGAATAATAGCAAAACAAGATACTCACAATGAGTTAATGTTCCAGTGGGAAAGTGTTATATATATAACACTAACTCATTGTGATATATATATATATCACAGTTGAAAAATGAAACACACAGAGAAATACACCAAGTAATGAATGGCTAATTGATACAAGTGGAAATTCAAATGGTCATAAATTAAGTATATATATCATTATGTAATATATTAAATATATTATATATATAACTGTTCAACGTGAAGTCAAAATGACAAGGTAATGCTTTTTTTCTTTCATCTATTAGATTGGCAAATGTTAAAATGATAATGTGCTAGGCTGCTAAGGTTACCATTTGGATATGAGCAACAATTTTGTACATAGTTAATGTAACTGGATGTGACTAACTGCATTTCCATAAAGTAATTTGTAATTTGATGATTTCTATTAAAATGCACATTCTCTTTGACCTAGGTGCCTTAAGTTTGGAAATCTCTGCTATAAAAATATGAATATAAGAAACAAGTATTGCAGCATCTTTTGTAGAGGCTGTAAAAGGGAATAAACAGAATTTGCATTGTTAAGAGAAACATACATTCTTTCTTTGAAATGTGCAGCTAATTATACAAAGGATACATTTGATATTCATACTTTGGTTTGGAAGAAACTGATGTAATCACTGATAGATGGAAAAGAATCAAGTCAAAGTTTAATCTGTGGAACTGATCACAATTCATATAAAAAAGAACACATAAAAAGGTGAGAGTAAAACCTATCTAATGTGTAACTTATAATCATATGGTCACAGAGAGATGCGTGGAAGGCAGCAGGCCAAGCTATTAACATCGGTTAGTTCAGTAGTGTGACATTGGAAGTAGTGAAGGGGTCCTACTCATCTGAGTTTTACAACCAGTGTGCTTATTTTTATGATTAAAATTTATTTCTGGAAAGCTGCAATCCATGTCAAAATTGAATGAATGAGAAAATTTATGAATGAATGAATGAATATATCAGTAAATAAAGAAATTGAAGGGTTGGGCTGAATGTCTTATCTTAAGGCTACTCCATATTCTAACATTCTCTGATTTCATGAAACATTTCTTAACAATGTTGAATAAAATCTTTGTCAAAAACTAAGAAAAATGAAGCTTTTCTCAGCAACTTGATGCTTCAATCTGTCCCCTTTTCTTTTTTTTAACCTTTTTAAAAAATTATTAATTAATTTTTTTTTACAGATGCTTCTCCTTTTTTCCTCATTGACACCCTCCTCCTGATCCCCCACTCCGCTGCCCCATCCCCAGCATTGTTGTCTATGTCTATGCATACATACATACAAATTCTGTGGTTTATCTAATCCCCCTCTGGTATCCACCCCATCCCACAGCCCGCTCTTCTGAGGTTTGTCAGTCTGTATCCTACTTCTATGTCTCTGGGTCTATTTTGTTTATAAGTTTGTTTTGTTCATTATATTTCACAAATAAGTAAGATTATGTGATATTTGTCTTTCTCTGCTTTGCTTGTTTGGCTTAACATAATACTCTCCAGGTCCTTCCATGCCGTCTCAAAGGATAAGAGATCTTTCGTACAGCTGCATAGCATTACATTGTGTGTGTGTGTGTATGTGTGTGTGTGTGTATATATATATATATATATATATAATCAATATATATATCACAGCTTTTTTATCCACTCATCTATTGATGAACACTTGGGCTGTTTCCAGATCTTAGAGATCGTAAATAGTGCTGCTATGAACGTAGGGATACATATATTCTTTCTGTTTGGAGTTTCAGGCTTCTTAGGATATATTCCTAGAAGTGGGATCACTGGGTCAAATGGCAGTTCAATTTTTACTTTTTTGAGGAAACACCATATTGTTTTCCACAGTGGCTGCACCAGTCTGCATTCCCACCAGCAGTGTACTAGACTCCTCTTTTCTCCACACTCTCGTCAGCACTTGTTTGATGATTTCTTGATGGCAGTCTTTCTGACAAATGTGAGGTGATACCTCATTGTTGTTTTAATTTGCATCTCTCTGATGATTAGTGATGTTGAGCATTTTTTCATATGACTCTTGACCATTTGTGTGCCCTGTTTGGAGAGGTGTCTATTTAGGTCCTCTGCCTATTTTATAATTGGGTTCTTTGTCTTCCTTTTGTTGAGTAGTATGAGTACTCTATATATTTTGGAAATTAAACCCTTATCTGATGCATCATTGGCAACTATGGTCTCCCATATAGTGGGATCCCTTTTCGTTTTGATGGTTGTTTTTTTTTGCTGTGCAGAAGCTTTTCAGTTTGATGTAGTCCCGTATGTTCACTTTTTCCTTTGTTTCTCTTGCCTTAGGTGTTGTATCAGTGAAAATTCTACTGCATATGATGTCTGGAATTTTGTTGCCTGCGTTTTCTTCTAGGATTTTAATATATTCATAAGTTACATTTAAGTCTTTTATCCATTTTGAGTTTATTCTCATGTATGGTCAGAATGGCCACCATCAACAAATCATCAAACAACAAGTGTTGGCGAGGGTGTGGAGAAAAGGAGACTGCTGGTGGGAATGCAGACTGGTGCAACCACTGTGGAAAACACTATGGTGTTACCTCAAAAAGTTAAAAATTGGACTGCCATTTGACCCAGTGATCCCATTTCTAGGAATATACCTTAAGAAACCTGAAACTCCAAACAGAAGAATATATGTACCCCTATTTTCATAGTAGCACTATTTACAATAGCTAGGATCGGGAAGAAAACTCAAGTGTCCATCAGTAAATGAGTGGATAAAAAAACTGTAGTACATGTACACAATGGAATACTATGCAGCTGTAAGAAAGAAATATCTCTTATCCTTTGAGATGGCATAACACTCCTGGAGAGTGTTATGTTAAGCGAAACAAGCCAAGCAGAGAAAGATCACATGATGTCACTTATTTGTAGAATATAATGAACTAAACAAACTGATGAACAAAATTAACCCGGAGACATAGACGTGGGGTACAGATGGATATGCCTTAGAGGAGGGATGTTGGAGGAGGAAGAGATAAACCACAGAACTTACATGCATGTATGCATGACCATGAACATAGACAACAAAGCTGGGGGTGGGTTGGGGGGAGAGGGAAGGAGGGTGTCAATGGGGAAAAATGAGAAACATCTGTAACAAAAACAAATAAATAAAAAAAAATTAATTGAACATATTGTCTTGGGTCAATTTCTCGGTTCTCTCTTCTGTTCTATTGATCTATATGTCTGTTGTTGTGCCAGTACCAGGCAGTTTTGATTACAGTGGCTTTGTAGTATAACCTGATATCCAGTATTGTGATTCCCTCCTTCTTTGTTCTTTTTGTTTTTGAGATTGCTGTGGCTATTCAGGGTTGTTTTTGGTTTTCTCTAAACTTTTGGAGTATTTGTTCTAGTTTTGTGAAATATGTCATTGATATTTTAATGGGGGATTGCACTGAATCTATAGATTGCTTTGGGTAGTATGGACATTTTAATGATGTTAATGGTTCCAGTCCATGAACAAGGTGGATGCTTCCACTTTTTTGTATGTTCCTCTATTTTTTTTTTTTTTTTCATGACTCGTAGTTTTCTGTGAAGAGGTCCTTTACTTCTTGGGTTAAGTTTATTCCTAGGTGTCTTAATTTTTTTTTTTTTTTACCACAATGGTAAATGGGATTATATTTGATTTTATTTTCTTTCTGTGAGTTTATCATTGTATAAGAATGCCATCAATTTTTATTTTATTTTTAATTTTATTTTTGTTACAAATGTTTCTCCTTTTTTACCCTATTGACACCCTCCTCCCCATCTGCCCCACCCTGTCCTCAGCTTTGTTGTCCATGTCCACTGGTTATGCGTACATGCATATAAGTTCAGTGGTTTATCTCTTCCCTCCCCCCACCACTCCCTCTTCTGAGGGTTGTCAGTCTGTACCCTACTTCCACATCTCTGGGTCTAATGTATTCCGAAGACTGTTATGTTCATTATATTTCACAAATAAGAGAGATCATGTGGTATATGTCTTTTTCTCTTGGCCTGTTTCGCTTAGGATAATACTTTCCAGGTCCCCCCATGTCATCTCAAAGGATAAGAGATCTTTCTTACAGGTGCATAGTACTCCATTGTGTATATGTACCACAGCTTTCTTATCTATTCTTCAACTGATGGACACTTGGGCTGTTTCCAGATCTTAGCTATTGTAAATAGTGCTGCTACAAACATGGGGGTACATATATTCTTTCCTAGTGGTGTTTCAGGCTTAGGGTATATTCCCAGAAGTGGGATCATTGGGTCAAATAGCAGTCCAATTTTTAACTTTTTGAGGTAACACCATAGTGTTTTCCACAATGGCTGCATCAGTCTGCATTTTCACAAGTAGTTTACTAGAGTCCCCTTTCCTTCACACCCTTGCCAACACTTGTTGTTTGATGATTTGTTGATGGCAGCCATTCTGAGATGTGTGAGGTGATACCTCATATTTGTTTTAATTTGCATCTCTCTGATGATTACTGATGTTGAGCATTTCTTCATATGTCTCTTAGCCATTTGTATGTCCTGTTTGGAGAGGTGTCTATTCAGCTCCTCTGCCCATTTTTTAATTGGGTTCTTTGTCTTCCATTTGTTGAGCTGTATGAGCACTAATATATATATATATATATATATATATATATATATATATATATATATATATATATGAAATTCACCCCTTATCTGATGTATCATTGGCAATTATGCTCTCCCATACAGTGGGTTGCCTTTCCATTTTGGTGGTTGTTTCTTGTGCTGTGCAGAAGCCTTTTAGTTTGATGTAGTCCCATGTGTTTATTTTCTCCATTGTTTCTGTTTCCTTAGGTGATGTATCAGTGAAAATTCTGCTGCATATGGTGTCCAAAATTTTGTTGTCTACATTTTCTTCAAAGAGTTTTATAGATTCATGGGTCACATTTAAGTCTTTTATCCATTTTGAGTTTATTTTTGTGTATGGTGTAAGTTGATGGTCTAGTTTCATTTTTTTTTTTTTTTTTTTTTTGCATGTAGCTGTTCAATTTTACCAACACCATTTATTAAAGAGGTTGTCTTTACTCCACTGTATGCTCTTGCCACCTTTGTCAAATATTAATTGAGCATATTGCCTTGGATCCATTTCTGGGTTCTCTGTTCTGTTCCACTGGCCTATATGCCTGTTCTTGTGCCAGTACTAGGCTGTTTTGATTACAGTGGCTTTGTAGTATAACTTGAAATCTGGTAATGTGATCCCTCCAACATTGTTCTTCTTTTTCAAGATTGCTGTGGCTATTCAGCAATCTTTTTTGGTTCCATATGAACTTCTGAAATATTTGTTCTAGTTCTGGGAAGTATATCGTTGGTATTTTGATGGGGATTGCATTGAATCTATAGATTACATTGGGTAGTATGGACATTTTAATGATGTTAATTCTTCCAATTCATGAAGAAACTATGTGCTTCCACTTTTTTTATATCTTCCTCTATTTATTTTTTCAATGACCTGTAGTTTTCTGGGAGTAGGTCCTTCATTTCTTTGGTTAAGTTTATTCCTAGGTATCTTAATTTTTTTTGCTGCGATGGTAAATGGGATTGTTTTTTTAGTTTCTCTTTCTGTGACTTCATCATTGGTGTAGAAGAATGCCATTGATTTCTTGACGTTAATTTTGTATCTTGCTACTTTGCCTAATTCACTTATTAAGTCTAGTAGATTTTTGATGGAGTCTTTGGAGTTTTTCTATGTATAATATTATGTCATCTGCATATAATGACAGTTTTACTTCCTCCTTTCTCATTTGGATTCCTTTTATTTTTTTCTCCCTGTCTGATTGCTGTGGCTAAGACTTCCAGTACTATGTTAAATAAGAGTGGCAAAAGTGGGTATCCTTGTTCTGTTCCTGTTCTTAAGGGAAATGCTTTTAGTTTTTGCCCATTGAGTATGATGTTGACTGTAGGTCTTTCATATATGGCCTTTATTATGTCGAGATATCATCCCTCTATACCCAGATTGCTAAGCTTTTTAAATCAGAAATAGGTGCTGGATTTTGTCGAATGCTTTTTCAGCCTCTATTGATATGATTATATAATTTTTATCTTTCATTTTGCTTATGTGGTGTATCACATATATTGATTTTTAAATATTGTACCAACCTTGCATCCCTGAGATGAAACCCACTTGGTCATGGTGAAATATATTCTATGTATTGCTGGATTTGATTTGCTAGTATTTTGTTCGGGATTTTGGTATCTATGTTCATCAGGGATATTGGCTTGTACTTTTCTTCCTTGTAGTGTCTTTTTCTGGTTTTGGAATTAGAATTATGCTGGCCTCAGAAAATGAGTTTGGAAGTCTTCCTTCTTCTTGAATTTTTTGAAATAGTTTGAGAAGAATGGGTGTTAGTTCTCCTTTGAATGTTTGGTAAAATTCCCTCGTGAAGCCATCCGGCCCTGGAATTTTGTTTGCTAGGAAAGTCTTGATTACATCTCCAATTTCTTTTGTTGTTATTGGTCTGTTCAAGTTTTCTGTCCATTTCCAGTTCAGTTTTTATAGAGTATGTGTTTCTGGAAATTTGTCCATTTTGCTTAGATTATCGAATTTGTTGTTGTATAATTGTTCATAATATTTGTTCAGAATCCTTTGTATTTCTGTGATGTCAGTTATTATTTCTCCTCTTTCATTTCTGATTTTGTGTATTTGGGTTCTCTCTCTTTGTTTCTTGGTGAGTCTAGCCAAGGGTCCATCAGTCTTGTTTATCTTTTCGAAAAACTAGCTCTTTGTTTCACTGATCCTTTGCTTGTTTTTTGGTCTCTATGTCATTTATTTCTGCACTGATCTTTACTATTTCTTTTCTTCTATTGTAGTGGGGTTTTCTTTTTGTTTGCTTTCTAGTTCTCCAAGTAGTGGGGTTAGATAGTTTATTAGAAATTTTTCTTTTTCTTGTGGTAGGCCTGTATTGCTATGAACTTCCCTCTCAGAACTGCTTTTACTGCATTCCTTAGATTTTGTGTTGTTTTGTGTTAATTTTCATTGGTTTTCAGGAAAGTTTTAAATTTCTTCTTGATCTCCATGGTAACCCATTCATTGTTCAATAACATGCTATTTAGCCTCCATGTTTTCAAATGTCTTTGCATGTTCTTGTTACAATTGATTTCTAGTTTCATGCCATTGTGATCTGAGAAGATGCTTGATATGATTTCAGTCTTCTTGAACTTGTAGAGACTTAGTTTGTGCCCTCACATGTGGTCTGCCTTTGAGAATGTCCCATGTGCACTTGAGAAGAATGTGAATTCTGCCGTTTTGGGGTGTGATTCTCTGTAGATATCTATGAAATCTATTTGATCTAGTGCTTCATTTAGAGTCTGTGTTTCCTTGTTAATTTTTTGTCTAGATGATCTATTCAGTGATGTGAGCATGGTGTTAAAGTTCCCTGCTATGATTGTATTGCTGTTGATTTCTCCTTTGAAGTCCTCCAAAAAATTTTTAATATATGTTGGTACTCCTATATTGGGTGCATATATGTTTACCAAGGTTATATCTTCCTGTTGGATAGATCCTTTCAATATTATGTAGTGGCCTTCTTTGTCTCTAGTTATGGCCTTCATTTTGAAATCTACTTTATCAGATATGAGTATTGCTACCCCAGCTCTTTTTTCCCTTTCTGTTTGCTTGAAAGATTTTTTTCCATCCCTTCACTTTCAACTTATGTGAGTCTTTTGTTGTGAGGTGTGTCTCTTGTGAACAACATATATGTGAGTCATGCTTTCTTATCTAGTCAGCTAACCTGTATCTTCTTATCAGAGCATTCTAACCATTCACATTTAAGGTGATAATTGATCTGTACTTATTTATTGCCATTTTGCTTAGTGTGGTTATATTTTTCTTCCTATTTCTTCTACTAATTACAGCAGTCCTTTTAGCATATGTTGCAGTGCTGGTTAGGTGTTAATATATTCCCTTAGCCTTGTTTTTTTGGTCTGGGATTCTCTTTATCTGACCTTCTATTTTGAATGACAGCCTTGCTGGATAGAGTAGTTTTGGATTCAGATCCTTGTTTTTCATGACCATGATTACTTCATGCCACTCCCTTCTGGCCTATAGTGTTTCTGTTGAGAATTCAATTGAGAGACTTATGAGGTTTTCTTTGTAAGTAACCTGTTGCTTATCTCTTGCTGCCTTTAGAATTCTCTCTTTGTCTTTAATTTTTGGCATTTTAATTACCATGTGTCTTGGTGTGGGCTTGTTTGGGTTTTTCTTACTTGGGGCTCTCTGTGCTTCTTGAACTTGAATGCCTTCTTCATTCACCCAGTTAGGAAAGTTTTCTGTCAGTATTTTTTCAAATATACTCTCTAACCCATGCCCATTTTCTTCCTCTTCAGGGACTCCTATGGTACAAATGTTATTACATTTCTAGTTGTCCCACAGTTCTCTTAAACTATATTCCTGTTTGTTAATTGTTTTTTCCTTTTCGTTTTCTGATTTTTTCTACTCTGTCTTCTAATTCACTGATCCAGTCTTCAGCTTCCTCTACTCTGCTGGTTAGTCATTCCAATGTGTTCTTTATTTCTGCTATGTTCTTCTTCATTTTCACTTTATTGGTTTTCAGTGTCTCTATATCTTTACTCATGGTGCTGATGTCCTTACTCATGCTGTCTAGCTTCTTCAAGATCATGGCTCTGAACTCTACCTCTGATAATTTGTTTAGCTGCATTTCATTGATCTCATCTTTGATAGAGTTCTCTTGTTCTTTCACTTTGGATTTGTTTCTTTGTTTCACCATTTTGGCTATCTCATTGGGTTTGGAGCCTGCCAAATCTTTCCTGTGGGTGTTGGTGTTCTGCTGTTTGTGGCTCCCTCTACTGAGTTTGGATGAGCCTGGGTGGGTTCACATTAAACACCATTGTCAAGTCTTACTTTCCTGGGTAGATTTGCAAACCCAGGAATAGTTCAGTTATCCTCTAGCTTTTTCCTGGTGGCCAGTAGTCTCAGTTAGTCAGTGCCTTGTAATGTAGCTCTGGTGTTCTGCATAAGAAGATTTCCAGAGAGTGGGGTAGATACTGGTTGTTAATGAGCCTCAATTTTCATTTCTTTGCCTCACCCGGAAAAGGCTGAATCTACGAGTTGGGGCGGGGGGGGGGGGGGAACTGCTGCTTTTTCTCACAGCTCAGGGAAGGAAGACACTGGCCACCATTTTTTGTGGCCGCAACTCAGCAAAAACTCTGAGTGCCCTTCAAATCCCAGGTGTCCCCACAGAGTTCCAGCTCAGTCTGCCCTCCCTCTGCCATAGCCCACAGGTGAGTGGCTGTAGCTATTTTAGTGCTCTGTTCTAGCTCTCTGCACTGTGGAGCAGGCTTGGTCTTTATTTCCCAAGGGCACTGCTCACAGCTAAGACTGTATGTGGGCTCCCAGCCCACCACCCTCTCGTGCCTCCACGAATCCTCCCAGTGTCCCTGGTTATATGGTCCTGTCCTGCTGCTTTTTTTTTTTGAGGATTTGTCTTTATTTTAGTTGTAATTCCTGTTTAATCCTGCAAGATTGTCTGTGTAGCTTCCATTCCCTCTGCCTCCTTTGTCACATCCTCTATGCCTATCTTGTACACAGCTGTGTCACACAGGACTCTCTGGTGCCTCTGTACCCTGTAGGTCCCGTGGGCAACTGGATCAAACAGTCCCTTTGGGGACCTGGCTCTATGCCTATGTTATGGGCTGCTGGGTTGCACAGGCCTCTCTGGTGCTTTAGCACCCCGCAGGTCCCATGGGTAACTAGATCGCACAGTTTCTGTTGGGTCACACAGTCCTCTCTGGTGCTTCAGCACCCCACAGGTCCTGTGGGTAACTGGATTGCACAGTCTCTACTGGGTCGCACAGGCCTCTCTGGTGCCCCCATACCCTGTAGGTCCAGCGGGCAGGCAGCTGGATCACACCAGTCCCTCTGGGGCTCTGGCTTCCAGCTGCTTTTGTGAGCTGCTGGACCGCACAGGCCTCTGTGGAGCCCCAGGTCCCGCTGCTGGTGACTGGGGAGTGCTGCTGCCCAGTGGAGCTCAGCTTTTGCAGTACATTTTGGGGATGGGTCTCAGCTGCTAGTCTGTGCTTCTGTTGCCTGGGGATGGATGTCTGCTCTCCAGCCTCTGTTGCTGAGGGTATATCTGGACTGTGATTGGGCTGCTACTATGGGGGATGGTGCTGGGCTCTGAGTTCTCTGCAGCTTCCGAGACAGGCACCTTGCGAGCTCCACTACTGTGTACTGGTCCGATGTTGCCAGGTGTGCTGGTGGGCTCAGGTCGTTGGGCCCTAGCTGCTCCCACTGCCTCCTCCCAGGGAAGACCTGGGATCTTCCAAAATTGTGGGACCTCCCTACGGCGCAGGGAGAGGCGCTCTGAAGAGCTTCTTACCACAGTAGCTGGCTGCTTCCATCCACAGCACAGGAACTTTCTGCTCCACATCTCTGCACTGCTCGGGTTTGGTTGTCCACCTTCAGGTCCACTGACACTCTCTCACACACTCTCTCACTCTCTCACACACTCACCCTCCCTCCTCCAGTCCTCCCCACCGCCATCTTCCTCCACCACATTCTAAATCAATAGATAGTTATTAGTTGCCATTTTTGTTTTATGTCTGTGTTCCTCTCTCTCTCTCTGTTTCTTCTTCTTCTTATGACAGTTCCTTCGGCATTTCTTGTGGTGGTTTGGTGGTGGTAAATTCCTTTAGTTTTTTTTTTTCTTTTCTTTTCTTTTTTTTTTTTTTTTGTCTGTGAAGCTCCTTATTTCTCCTTCAATTTTGAATGATAGTCTTGCTGGATAGAGTACTCTTGGATTCAGACTCTTGCCATTCATTACTTTATATACTTAATGCCACTCTTTTCTAATCTTCAGTGTTTCTATTGAGAAATGAGCTGACAGTCTATTGGAACCTCCCTTGTATGTAACTTTCTGTGTCTCTCTTGTTTCCTTTAAGATTCTTTCTTTGTCTTGAATGTTTGCCATTTTAATTATGATGTGTCTAGCTGTTGGTCTTTTTTGGTTCATCTTGCTTGGGATTCTCTGTATTTCCTGGACTTGTGTGACTTTCTTCTTCACCAATTTAGGGAAGTTTTCTGTCACTATTTCTTCAAACAGGTTCTCTATTCCTTTCTGTGATTCTTTTTCTTCTGGTACTCCTATGATACAAATGTTGTTACATGTTGTATTGTTCCAAAGCTACCTTAAACTCTTCTCCTGCTTCTTAGTTTTTTCCCCCTCATTTGCTACTCTATTGGGTATTTTTTTTGTTTGTTTGTTTTTATTTTTACCTTGTCTTCTATGTCACTGATTCAGTCTTCAGCTTCTTCTAATTTACTATTGAATCCTTCTAAGATGGTTTTCATAACAGCTATGCCATTCTTTATTTCCTCTTGACTTTTATTCAGAGCTCTACCTTTTTAAGCTGATATAATTCCCACTGGGCTCTTCATAATTTTTATTAAGTTACTTCTAGTTCTCACCAAATTGTTTGAGCACCCTTAAAATTATTGCTTTGAATTCTTTATCTGAAAATTGCTTTCTTCCATTTCCTGTAGTTCTTTTTCTGGTGATTCCTCCTTTTCTATCATTTGTGTGTTGTTTCTATATCTCACCATTTTAGCAGTCTGGTAGTTCTAGGTCATGTGAGAGTTGTTAGAATATGTAGGCAGGTCTGTGTGTATCAAATAAGGCTGCTTTGCCTCCCAGACTGTTTTGGTGTATGGCACTTTTTGCCTGCTGTGGGTCCTGTAAGATTAACAACTGCTGGCTGGTATTGGTCTGTTGTGCTGGTCTTGGATGCCCTAGACTTGCTGCTGTTGGGCTGGGGAACTGTTCCTAATCAGCTTCTGCTGATGCTGCTGGGGATGGGTCACAGCTGCCGATCTGTGCTCCTGCTGCCTGGGGTGTGTGATTCCAGATAGTGTCCTGCTGGGGTTCGTGGGTCCCACTGGTGCACTCCTGGGGTACACTGCTGCCTGGTGGGGTTCAGCTCCAGATCAGTCACTGCTAGAGGTGAGTGTCAGCTCCCAGTTTGCATTGCTACTGCTGATGCCAGCTCTTAATCCTCTGCTGCTGTTTGGGGCTGAGGATGCTCTGCTCCTGGGACTTTGCTGCTGTTGAGGGAAGGGCTGCACTTCAAATCTGCTGCTTTAGTTGTCAAAGGCAGGTCTCAGCTGCCCTAGTCTTGCTGCTGCTTGGACTGGGGCACCACTACTGATTGGCCTCTGCTGATGCCACTGGGAATGGGCCTCAGCTGCAATCTGTGCTGCTGCTGACTGGAGATGGATATCCGCTCTCGAGCTTCTGCTGCTGGCAGTGTGTCTCTGCTCTGGGGCCTCAGCTATTGTTGGGGGTGGGGCTCCACTCCCATCTAGTCACTGCTACTGTGGGAGAAAGTGCTGGGCTCTGATCAGGCTTCTGCTGTGGGGGATGGTGCTTGGCTCCCGGCCAGTTTGGGCTACTGCAACAGGCAGGCACCTCAATAGCACACTACTGTGTGCTGGTCCTCATTGACACAGTGGGGTCCTGGTGTCCGATGGTGCAAGGTGCTCTGATGGACTCAGGTTACTTGGCTTTGGCTGCTCCCTGCTGCCTCCTCCCAGAGAAGACCAGGAATCTTCCAAAATGGCGGGGTCCCCCTGACAAGTGCTTACCACAGTAGCCTGCTGTTTAGTGTCCATAGCACAGGAATCTTCTGCCCCGTGTTTGTGCACAGCTCAAGGTTGCTCGTCCACACTCATGTCCACCCACACTCTTTCTCACATTCGCTTACACTCTCACACACTCACCCTTGCTCCGGTTCTGCCTGCCTCCATCTTCTCTTGAGACCCGAGAATCTGTCCCCTTTTCTTTGTTGAAGGATCTGCATTTTCTCCCACTTCTCAGAGTCTGTAATTTTTATACGTAGTCATAAGTTTTATTCTTTTAAATACTTTGAAATAACAAAATTCTGTTAAAATGGCACAATGTAAATATGACAAAATTTGAAAAGCATACTACATATTTTCTTAAATATATCCATATAAAACTATATTTTATAGATTTTGTAGCACAGCATTTCATAGAAAGAATGTCTGTTCCTCCTAATGTGGTAAATGCAGTTTATTTCCTTTTATTTCCCCTACAAATGACATTGCAACATTTCTATACCATAGATTTACAAATGTAAGATAGGTGGGTCAAAGATTATATGCAATCAACATTGTTAATTGTCAGTCTTGTGAAAAATTTAACACCATTTTACTAAGAATTGTTAAATCTTTGACTTAATGTTATAAATGGAAGGGAGAGGTCCTTATCTACCCTGGTTGCTAGTAGGGGTGATTTCTTGTGATATGCTGAGAAAAAGAATTATCTGAGTCTGGCATAGGAGGATGTGATGCTATAGAAAGTTGTATTTCTGTGGAATTAAACCCCTGAGTTTCCATAGTTTCATATTCCTAAGTCCCACTAAGTAGTAAATCCCATTTCAACTTAAGCAGGGCAAAAATTAGAACCATTATCCAGAATTTTCTTTCTATGTCTGCACTGTCTAACACAGCACCAGGCTAGCTTAATTTGTGTTTCCCTGTTGTTCACCAGTCCCTTAAACGTGGGGGCCTGCAGGTCCACGTGGCTATGTAGGAAGCCAAGAGCAAGACAAGTGCACAAGAAACATAATTACTTTGTTTAGGAGATTATGTATTTCTAAATTTTCACCTGCTTGCAGTGGCCACAACTGTTCTGGTCAATGATCTCTGCTCCCAGGTGTGACTGACAGGTAAATACCTTCCTCATGTCACTTTGGTTTCACTGGGCATGCACCTATCTTCTCTTTGTTGGATCTCTTCCTCCCATGTTTTGTAGGGAATGGGCCAGTGGTTCTCTGGGGAGTGCAAAGTTGCAGCTTCCTGGTGCAGCTGCCCAATGACACACCTATAATGTCTGGTCTTTCTTTTGCTCCTTTTCTATTATTAATAACTAGCTAATTACAATGGTTTCAGTGTGACAAAGATCAATGCATTTTTTTCTTTTATCTAGAAAGCTCAACAGTTTCTTTCCCAATTAGATTTTGCCTTAAAATGGCTTTATTCTGTGTTTCCATTATGTAACATGTCTCAAACCACAAGTCACCTTTTAAGATCATAATTTCCTAGTATGAAACCTGAAGTATTTTCTGTCTTTTTAATTATTTCTTAAACATTATGATGCAAAATCTGTTGGAAAGGGGTTGAGGGGTGGAGCATAGCAGGAAGCCAGTGATAATTATACATTTCCTGTATTGCTCTCCTCCAAGTATATGCAAATATATTCAAGCTGACTCTCTTCCTCCAGCTTTAGTTATTGCTATTGATATTCTAATGAGTTTTCCTTTAGGAGAATTCTCTTCCTATCCTATTTAGATGGTTAATTCTACAGGGTTTCCATATACTGTTTAAGTGTTGCTTCTGCTCAGAGAATCAGTCATATTTTCCAATCTAAATTAAAGCCCTCATAGTTACTTTTCCTCTTAGCATCATCTTTATGTTGTTGTTATTGTTAATCCACACCTGAGGATATCTTTTTCATTGAATTTTAGAGATAGTTGAAGGAGAGGGGAGGGAAGGAAGAAAGGAAGGAGAGAGAGAGAGAGAGAGAGAGAGAGAGAGAGAGAGAGAGAGAAATACTGCTGTGAGAGAGACACTTGACTGTTACTGATTTCTTGCCTCTCACACACACCCAGACCAGGGCAGGTGATTGAAACTACATTCCAGGTATGTGCCCTCAACTAGGAAATGAACACACGATCCTTTGGTCCACATATCAATGCCCTATCCATTGAGGCACACCAGCCAGGGAAGCATCATATTCTTTTGAGTCAGACTTTATAAGTGTAATGTAATGCATAGTGAGGAGTATTCCCAGCTGATTCTTCATAATTGGCAATGAGAGAAATTCAATGAAGGAATATTTTTTGTTTGTTTGTTTTGTTTACCCTGTAAGTATTTAAAATTTTTTTTTTATCTTATAAAGAAAGAATAAGTCCTAATACCAATAGGAAAATTCTCTGTCAATTAAGGCCTCCATACATTATTGTCATAATTAGTTAGTTATTAATATCAATGATAGAAAGAGAACAAAGGGGAAGACAACATTATAATCATAGTGATCTGGGCAGCTTTCCTAGGAAGCAATAACTTCACACACCTCAGGAAACCACCAGTTAATTCCCTTCAAATCACTGGGGGAAGGGTTTGAACAAAGGGGAAGGTGGGTATATACACAGTGAAATTGGGGTGACATTGGGAAGTGCTTGTCTGTCAAAGCACTGGGAAAATGATAGCAGGGTAGTGGGGTGAAGCCACTGAAGGGCATAAAAACCTGATGGTTAATGGTTAAGCTCCTAGTTATTACCCTCAGTAAAAGAGTTCTCACTCACTTGTTCTGCTCATGTGCTCTGGTGCTCTCACTCTGCGACCCACACTCACCCCGTGCACTCACCCCTGGCCATTAGGGCCCCACACTCAATGGACTTCAGCTGGGAACACAAGCTATGGTAGCTAAATGATTGACTGGACTGTGCTTCAATATGGAGCAGAGACTCTGGACCGTGGCCTTAACTCTAGCCCTGCTGAACTTTTTCTATAGCAGGACAGAGGGAAATGTGACATTAGAAAGTCAGGGGTTTAATTCCACAAAAATGAACATTACTCATCCTCCTGAGTGAATCTCAGAAAGCTCCTTTCCTTGAGACAGCACGAGAACTCCACTTCCATAGGTAAGTGATGGGGACAAGGAGGGCTCCCCACTGGTGACACATACACTGAGATCTGATTGGTAATATTGGCTCCCAAAGAAAAGTCACCAATTCTCATGAAGCATGGTTTCTGAGGAGAAGTCATAAGTAGTTCTTACCTTAGTGAGGTGTTTTTTTGTCTTTGGCTTCTTTGAAGAATTTTTCTATATCGTTTTTTTTCTTATAATTTGAAAATTGTATGCCTAGGTATAGTTTTTTTTTTTTTTCTTTCAACTTATCTTTATTGTTGAATGTATTACAGCTGTCCCTCATTTTTTTTCCCCCTTGATCCCCTTCTCTCCATTTTAACTCCCCTCCTGCCTCCCTCACACTATTGTCTGTGTCTATTGGTTATGCACATATACATATAAGTTCTTTGGTTTCTTTCTTCCCACCCCACGTCCCCACTTCCTTTTGAGGTTCATCAGTCTAACAACCAATTTGTACTTCTTAATCCCTTCATCTTTTCACCCAACCCCCTACCATCTGGCAACCAACAAAAATTTCCCTATATCTATGAATCTGTTTCTGTTCTACTTCATTTTGTTTGTAGATTTGATTGTTGATAGATATGTATTTATTGCCATTTTATTGTTCATATTTTTTTTTATCTTCTTCAAGTGTACTCTTAAACATTTCATATAATATTGGTTTGGTGGTGATGAACTCCTTTAGGCTTTTCTTGTCTGGGATACTATATGATCATCGATTCTAAATGATATCTTTGAAGGGTAGAGTAATCTTGGTTGTCATTTTTTGCTTTTCATCACTTTAAATATTTCTTGCTACTCCCTCCTGGCCTACAAAGCTTCTTTTGAGAAATCAGCTGACAGCCTTATGGGAGCTCCATTGTAGGTAACTAACTGCTTTTCTCTGGCTGCTTTCAAGGTTCTCTCTGTGTCTTTACTCTTTGGCATTTTGATGATGATGTGTTTTGGGGTGGACCTCTTTGGGTTCATCTTGTTTGGGATTCTCTGTGTTTCCTGGAGTTGTATGTCTGTTTACTTCACCAAATTAGGGAAGTTCTCTGTCATTATATTTTCAAATAGGTTTTCATTTTTTTGCTCTCTCTTTTCTCCCTCTAGTAATGCCATGATGTGAAAGTTGGTATGCTTGAAGTTATCCCACAAGCTCCTTATACTATCCTCATTTTTTTTTTTTTATTCTTCTTTCTTTTTTCTTTTCTGATTGGGTGTTTTTTGCTTCCTTATATTCCAAATTGATGGTTTGCTTCTTGGCTTCACCTACCCTACTTTTGATTCCCTGTAAATTATTCTTTATTTCAGTTAGTGAATCCCTCATTTTTCACTGGTCCTTTATTATGCTCTTGAGGTCCTCACAAAGTTCCTTGAAATTCTCACTAAGTTAATTGAGCATCCTTATAAGCAGTGTTTTGAACTCTGCTTCTGTTAGATTGCTTATCTCTGTTTCGTTTAGTTCTTTTCCTGGAGTTTTGTTTTGTTCTTTCATTTGGGACATGTTTCTTTGTGTCCTCATTTTGTCTTCCTCCTTGTGCTTGTTTCTATGTATTAGGTAGAATTGCTCTGTCTCCTAGGCTCCCTAGGGTGGCTTGTTGTAGTAGGTATCCTACAGAGTCCAGTGGCACAGCCTCCCTGGTTACCTAGCTGGACCCTCGAGGTGTACCCCTCATGTGGACTTTATATCTTCTGTTGTAATTAAGTCTTGATTGCTTTGGTATGTCAATGGGAGGGCTTTTACTCAGGCTGACCAGCTGCAAGAACTGGCTGTGCCCACTAACCACCAACTTGATTACCTTGGATGATCAGCTGTGCGGGGGCCCACCACAAAGAGCAAGATTTACTTCAGCAGTGCTCTGGTACCCAATGAGTCTATTCCTTGAGTGTGTCACCTGTGGAGATGGTTAGGTAGTGGTGCTTTGACGTGATCTGAAGCTGTCCACTGGGTGTGTTGGCTCTGGCACAAAGTCAGCCACTGCCTGTGTTCTACCTTGGGCCACCAGGCATAAGCTCCTGATCTTTATCTGCCACACTAGGGTATAGGACCAGCCCGTCCATGCCTCCACCCCTCCTACCAATCTTGATGTGGCTTTTTCTATTATTTTGTAGTTGTAGGACTTCCATTCAGCTTGATGTCAGGTGGTTCTGATGGTGGCTATTCTGTAGCTTAGTTGTAATTTTGATGTGGTTATTGGAGGAGATGATACTGCATTTACCTATGCTGCTACCTTGACCAGAAATCCCTTCACCTTGGTATAAATTTTGTTGGCAGGTGTCCTGCTTGGTGTTCTCTGAGCTTCCTGGACCTGTGGTTTGGTGTCTAAGATTAATTTGGGGATATTCTCAGTTATTATTGTTTCAAATATTTTTTTTCTTCTCTATTCAGATAGAGAGGGAGGAAGAGAGGGGGAAAGAGAGAGAGAGAGAGAGAATCATCGATGAGAGAGAGACACATTGAGTGGTTACCACCCACATGACCCCAACTGGGGCGGGGACATACTGCAACCAAGGCACCTGCCCTTAGTAGGAACCGAACCTGGGAATCTCTGGTCCGCAGGCTGATGCTCTAACCTCTGAGCCAAACCTGCCAGGGATCTTTCAAATAATTCTTATGTTTTTTCTTTCCCTTTCTCCTTATATTTCAACTGTGCACATATTACACCATTTGCAGCTGTCCCATAACCCTTATGTGGTTGGAGGTCAGTAGACATGAGCAGAGCAAGACAAGAGACCAGGTAATGGAATGTCACCAAGGCATAAAGTCCTGGAGACCATGCAATGGATATCTAGCAATGGGCAGAATTGGGAGAGAAAATATTGGAAATAAGTATTGTCAGTCAGGTGAACAACAGGGCTAGAGAAAAACCCTATCTGACTTTCATAGAGGCAGGAGAAGGCAAGACAAGACCCAATAGGTCAGCTCCAAGAAGAAAGCATTTCACTCCCTCCGAGGGGTTGAAGGGGACCAGCCCACACCCTGGGGCAGCTCTTTGAGCTATCCATTCAAAACTTTCTTTCAAGTGTACTTTTACTTTGCTTGCTGAATAAACAGTTTCTTGCAAGTTTGAGCCTTGGCTCTGAATTCTTTCTTGGTCAGAACTTAAGTACTGAGGTCTACTTTTGCCTTTTACACTATAATGTTCTGCTCCGTGTTTTCTTCCCCCTATACTCTTTGTTCTCTACGCTTTCCAGTTTTTGAAGTTTCTATTGATGTATCCTCAAGCACAATGCTTTTTTTGCTTCAGTCATGTCCACTCTACTAATAAGCCCATCAAAAGCATTTTCCACTTTTGTTAATGTTTTTGATCTTAAGCATTTTAATTATAGGTGATTAAAATTCCTCCCTTGATAATTCCTACATTTCTGCACTATCTGACACTTTCTCAGTCTCTTCGAATTGCATCTTTTGCCCTTTTGTATGCTTTGTAGTTTCTTCGTGATAGGCCGACGTGATGCACTGGGTAAAGGAACTGCTGTAAATCAGCCTTTAGTTGTGTGGTGACAAGGGAAAGGGGGAGGGAAGTGTTCTCTAGACCCATGATTGGTCCTCAGACTTTCAGGCAGCTCTGCCTCTGCATTGTGAACTTCCCAAGTGTTTCTCGGTTTTGTTTTATTTTCTCCCCTGTTGTTGGGACAGGATGGCTAGAGGGGTCTGAGATTTTGTATTTCCCTTCTCCCATGTGAATGGTTGGAGATGGTTGACATTAGGCATTCATCTTCTCCTATGTGTTTGGCTAGAGGAGGTTGAATATGGCCATTTCCCTCCCCCCCCCCCCCCAGGTCAATTAGACTGCCATAATACCTCAGGCTAGGCTCTGGTTAAGTAGTTTCTCCTGAGAATGAGCATAGTTAATACAGAGTGCTGTGGTGTATTTAATAATGTTTCTTTTTATTCCTCTTGCTAGAAGCATAAGGGGATTTTCTCCATATATTTTTACCCTCACAACCTCACCAAGAAACTCAGCTTCCCCTTACTTGGGTCTACATTTTCCATTATCCATAACATTTATCACTTTCTAGCCTATATTGCCCTTACAGTGATTTTTAAATGTGTTGTTTATTTCCTCACTAAAATTTCAGCACCATGTGGCACGTTTTTGTATTAAACTGATACATCTCAACAACTATTTAGATACAGTGTGGCTTTTAAGTGTAAGATAAAAATTCTGACTCATGTGATGAGTAGATAGTCTCACTATTATTTGTTGTTTTATACATTTTTTTACTATTCTTTTGGTGGCTTCGGTTACACCATGAATTCTTGATGTATCAGAATCTAGTTTTTGTGTGTCTCTCCAGGTAACAAGAGGCCCTTTGAACACTTTAAACCTATTTACCCAACTCTTGATGTATGTTATTGTTATCATTTACTTCAGTTTTCTAAACAAGACATTATTATGCTTTTTATTAATTTAAATAATGTACACATTTCTCTTTTCATGAAAATATGTTAACTGCATCCCTGAGATTTTGTAACATGTGATTTTCCTTCTGACTAAACAACACTCACTAATATGATCTTTATTTCTGGCTTATGTAAAAATATTTCTCTTAGATCTTGTTTGAATATGCCTTTGTTTCACTTTCATGGATGTAGTTTTACTTGGTGTAGAATTCTTAATTGGTTGTTAAGTTTTCTTTAGGACTTTAATGTTATTCTCTTTTCTTGTGAACAATTATGTTTTGTTTAGGAACTCAAATGGTTTTATTATTGTTCCTTCAAAAATAATCTTTTTATTTATACTGAATGCATTTTATTTATTTGTCATTATATTTTTTTTACTCATTTTGATTGTTGATTTTATTACAGATGTTTCTTCCCCTTTTTCCCCACTGGCCCCCTCCTCCCAAATCTCACCCCCCTCCTGCCTTCCCTGCACTATTGTTGGTGTCCATTGGTTATGCATGTATACATAGAAGTTTTTTGGTTTATCTCATCCTGCCCTCCCTCCCCTCTTTCCTTTGAGGTTCATCAGTCAAACAACCAATCTGTATTTCTTAATTCCTTTATCTTTTTTACCATCCCCCATGTCCGACCTATCTGGGAAGCAACAAAATGTTCTCTGTATCTATGTATCTGTTTCTGTTCTGCTTGTTCATTTTCTTTGTAGATTCAATTGTTGATAGATATGCATTAATTGCCATTTTATTGTTCTTTTTTTTCATCTTGTTCTTTAAGAAGACTCTTCAACATTTCATATAATACAGGTTTGGTAGTGATGAACTCGTTTAGCTTTTTCTTGTCTGGGAAACTCTTGATATGTCCATTGATTCTAAATGATAGTTGTGCAGGACAGAGTAATCTTGGTTGTAGGTCATTGCTTTTCATCACCTTGATTATCTCTTGCCACTCCTTCCTGTTCTACATAAAAAAGTTTCTTTTGTGAAATCAGCTGAGAGTCTTATGGGAGCTCCTTTGTAGGTAACAAACTGCTTTTCTCTTGCTTCTTTTAAGATTCTCTTTTTGTATTCACTTTGGCATTTTGATGATGATGTGTCTTGGTGTGGACTTCTTTGGGTTCAACTTGTTTGGGACTCTCTGTGCTTCCTATATTTGTAAGTCTGATTCCTTTACCTAGTTAGGGAAGTTTTCTGTCATTATTGTTTCAAATAGGTTTTCAATTTCTTATTCTCTCTCTTCTCCTTCTGGCACCCCATGATGTGAATGTTGGCATGCTTGAAGTGCATATTAGATTTTCTTTCTTTATTTGTCCTTGGCAGTTAAAATAGGGTGTACCTAGTTGTGTTTTTTCATTATAGTGTATTTATCATGCTGGTACCTAATTATGTTTTTTAAGTCTGAAAATTTTATCTTATAACTTTATTGGTAAATCCTCAGTCTATTGCCCTTCTTTCTTCTCTCTTGGTATTCTAATCACACATTTTAGGTCTTTTCACTGTATTAGATATTTCTCTTTTGTATTTTAATTAATGTTTTTCCTTCATGCTCCATTCAACATATTCTCTTATCTATTATTGTCTTCTGTAAATCCTCTCTACTCTGGTTTGAAGAAGTCACTAGTTGAAATTTGTATGTGTTATATTTTAATTCCCTATTGGAAGTCAAGGTAGGTGCTGGGTAGGCAGTTGAATATTTAATTTCAGATTTAAGAAGGAGTGAGGAAATGGGGATAGAATATGGGAGTATTAGTATAGAGTTGGCATTTAAAGCTATGGGAATAAATGAAGGTTTCTAAAAATAAAGACAGATAAATAAGAAGAAGATGCCCAGAAAATGATCCCTGGCATTTTCCAAAATTTAGAAACTGGGAAAATGAGAAAAATTCAACAATTTAAATTAAGAAAGGTGGGAATTAAGAGAGAGTATTGTGTTAAGAAGCCACCTAAGGACATTGTTTAAAGAAAGAGGAAGTGATCTCTAATATGAAGTACTGTATTATGTTCTATAATTTCCCACTGCATTTGCAATGTGGGCAACGTTGCTGACCCTGACAAGAGCAGTTATGGAGTGATGGGGATGAAACCCTGCTTACAATATGCCCAAGAGTGAAAGTCAGGAGAGGGAGTGGAGACAGTTCTACAGTACTAAAGGCTAAAACGTAGTGATGAGGTAGTTCCTGGAATATGTAGTAGGATCAGGTGAGAGATTTCTTTAAATATTATGTACTATAAAATAAGTATATTTGAGTGGAATGCTATGGTAGAAAGGGAAGTTTGAAGACTGAAGGATGTGGCAAAGTGGCCCTGGCCAGGTGAATCATTTGGTTGGGGCATCAATTCCCATACAGTGTTTTGGGTTTCCACATATGAATTTTTAAGGAAACACAGTTTAGTTCACAGCACCAATTATAGAGGATGGTTTTGAAACTTCAGACAATTAACACAATAGTGATTTTCCTCTATATTTATGACATAATCTAACATTTCAGACCAAAATCAGCTCTTCTTAAAATCTCATCCAAACTCTTCTATAACACTTAGAATGTTGGGTGTTATGAAATTTTCCAGGTGTTTTGACTTCTAATTACATACAGATTAGAATTTATATGGAATTTACTTGGTAAAACCCTGTTCTTAGGCATAACATAACATAGCTGATGTAAAAGTTAAGAATATAGTAAATTTTACTGATAACCAGAAATGTTTGTATGGAGTTTTTGACACCTAAGCATATGTTACTTGTATAGAAGTGAAACTGTAAATGGACTCTGGGAGTTTTTAACCCAACTGAGGACTTTCCCCAGTCATTCTAAGTAAACTAAAACAAAGTATTCCTGTCTATGTGTAGTTTTTTTTGTTTCATATTTGGTTTTTCATGCTTATGTTCAGTCTCCCAAAACAAACCTGTGCTAACTTTCAAATGTAGTATTTGAATTGTGAGTTTCTGTCTCTTTGCTTCTTGTTCAAAAGAACTTTGCCCCATTTTTCAAGATGACCCGATGATGCAAGTATTTATTTTTTTTCCAGAAGCCATACTTTGAAAGAAAATTTTCATTGTGAAGTAATATTGGCTCAAACTCCATACTATCTATTTTATTTTAATTTATTCCCTATGGATGTAGTCTCTGATGTTCAGAAGTCTTTAGGGATCAGATGCCACCTGACTCAAACTTTCAAGAAAAATATGTACTTCATACTACGCAATATGAGAGTTAAATAAAGGCAAGGAATTATTTAATATGTGTTAGACTCCATGTTAGTAAGGACAAAGATCATCCATCTTCATGGATGAAAGTAAGAATAAAGTAAGAATGCATGATACTATAAGAACACCATATTGGAGAGACTCATTTCTTCTTGTCTGAGGTCAGAAGTCCACAAATGTTGAAATAATTAAAAAAGGTAAATAAGGGATTTTATCAAAGAGGTCAGTCTCCTACTGAACTTTCGATAAACCAAATTCACAACATTATATGGTTATTATTACATGGTCATAATTAGTTTTTTAATCTCTCCAAATTGCATATCTTGGCTCAATTATTCTTGTGCATGCTACATACTAAACAGCAAATTTGCATGGTTCTTAAATCTAAATAGCAGGTCTTTAGGTCTTTTTGTGCTAACAGAATGTTCATTCATTCCCTTCATTTTAATCAGAATCAGATGATGTAGCATGACCAGCATTCCATTGCTAGTGGTTTGTTGTCATGCACATTTTCAAAACTAATTGTGAATTCTATTTAATTATTTTTCCTGTAAGTATATGAGCCCATTCATACACAAATAAAAATATTATCTGCAATGTATCATGCTTCTGTTAAAAGCTTAGATTTATATAAGAAGTATCATTAAGTAATATTGACTCATATGACTAAAGCAAACACAATCCATAGGGACCTTCCATAAATAATTTATTGGGGAGATAAAATGTATGACCACTTTTGCCAACTACAGTTGTACCATAATGGCAATTCAAGTTTATATTTAATATTATTAGATATCATAAGACAAAAATTATCCTTGTTTACACAGGTGATTCACTTAGAACTTCCTATGTAGAGAAATTTACGTGACTCTGGTAGTGCTTAGAAGCTTTAATGTTTGTGTATCATATGGGGATTTTGAGAAAATGGAGATTAAAAAAATTTTTTTTTCTTTTTTATTGATTTTAGAGACAGAGGAAAGGAGAAGGAGAGAGAGAGAGAGACACAAACAGCAATGAGAGAGAACATTGATGGGCTGCCTCCTGCTTGTTTCTCATTGGGGACTGGGCACAAAATCTGGGCATGTGCCCTCACCCGGAATCAAACTGGCATCCTCTTGGTGCCTGGGTTGATGCTCAACCAGTGAGCCACACCGACCGAGCAAAATGAAGATTTTGATTGAGTTGTACTGGAGTGGGGTTTCAGAGTCTGCATTTGTGATATGCTGGTGCTGTTGATTCATGTGCTGCACGCTGAATAGAATGTTCAGATGACTGTTCTACTTTGTCCTACACCTTGACTTTTTGTGGGTCAATTGAAATAGAGTATTCCTCCTTTCCTCTTTCTATTTTATGAGCAATATTAATTTTATCAGCAGTATTAATCAGGAACTTATTAAGTATATTTATTTTTTTAACATCTTGAATTGTGTTTATATGGAACATGAGAAAAAAATAATTCCATTACTCAGAATTATGAAAATGTACTGAACTTAGTTTGATGACAAAGCTCAGATGTATAAATGTTTTACAGATAAATTGCTCAACTCCTTCACTTCATTTTTCCTGCAATATTTTCAACAAGTCGTTGTCTGATCACTGTCTAATGTGTCCTCTAAACTGATGGTTGTGTCTCCAAAAGCAACTATTCAATTTTCAAATTTACTAAATTTTGAAAATTGTATTACCCTCTTGAACTTAAATTTGTGATCTTACAATTTAAATCTCTTAGTAAATCACTTGTCTTCTGGAGCTGCTCGGAGAAAAAAGTAAAACTACGATTGTTCATAATAGTGCTTTGTCATAATAGGTCTTTCAGTATTCGAGATAAGAAAGCAAGTTCCTTTCTTTTATCTCTAAAGGAGAGGCCAGCATCACCTGAGATTGTTACTATTTTTGTTTGTGTTATTATACCTGGTCTCTCCATGTTTCTTTGCTGAAAATCAGACTGACATATATATTGTTACCATAACTGTAACATGATACTGTCCTGGGAAAATATGCAGGTGAAGAAAAAATATGGTTGAAATTATAGTGATAATTTTCTTTCTCTGGCATTTGTTTATTCAATTATTTAATACTCTCCATGCACTCTGATAAGCACAGGGGATACAAATATAAATTAAGCAGATTTTCTTTGCTCAAGTTGCTGTATGTTGGGAAATACTGTAATATAGTTGATAAATGCTCTTTAAAGGGATGTATAGTGCTATGAAATCATGATGAGAGAGAAACATAGTGACTTAAGCTTCTAGAAAACCTTCGTTAAAAAGAGAAGGAAAGGAGGAGGGGATTAATTTTTATGAGGCCTCACTATGTAACAGGTATTTGGCATATTTTATTTAGTTCACTCTTTCAAATAGCTCTGAGAGCTAAGTATTCTTCATTCCTTTTATTCATTTGCTAATAAGACAAGCCATATATGCAAAGATATGCAGAACCAGTGTTTGATTCTATGTTCACTTGATTCTAGCTTGTGCTGATTTCTGTCTACTGTGCTCTTGCGTATGGTGCCATTTGAGTTGAGAGTCCTATTTACCTCATAGGACTTCTTGGTCTCTGTGATATGTTTCTACCTTTCAGTGGGTTGAATAGTATCCCCCAAATATTCATGTCCTCCCAGATCTTCAGAATATGACCTAATTGGAAATCTGGCATTTCTCAGTTGTAATTAAGTTGAGTTGAGGTCATATTGAATGAGAGTGAGCCCTAACTCCAATGACTGTGACCTGATAAATAGGGGAGGACATAGAGACACAGAGAGAGGAAGCCTCCAGAACTGTGCGAAATACATTTCTGCTTTTTGAGCCTCCAAGTTTGTAGTTACTTCGTGTGGAAGCCTAAGAGTACTAGTAGACATGTATTCATTATGTATTTATGTGTTTGTTAACAGTCTTGTGTGTGATTGGAATGTAGGATCCACTTACTTCAAAGATACTTTAACTTTTGCAATGATATGGCTGCAGTATCTAGAGCTTGGCCAGAGGTTCACTGGGTAGTCAAAAATGTTTGTTGGATAAAAAAATACGTGAGCAAGTATATAACTTCAGATATTTTTGTTCTTTTTTTAAAAAAATCTTTATTGTTGAGAGTATTACTGATGTCTCCCCTTTCCCCCCATTTTCCGCCTCCTCCCATTTCCCATCCCACCCTAGGCCTTCACCACCCTGTAGTCTGTGTCCATGGGTAATGCATATATGCATGTAAATTCTTCGGTTAATTTCTTTCTGCCTCCCCTCAGCCTTCTCTCTGAGGTTTGTCAGTTTGTTCCATATTTCTATGCTTCTGATTCTATTTCATTCATCAATTTATTTTGTTCATTAAATCCACATATAATTGAGATCATGTGATACTTGTCTTCCTCTGACTGGCTTATTTTGCTTAACATAATACTCTCCAGGTCCCTCCATGCTGTCTAAGAGGCTAATAGATTCTTCTTTTTCTTCTTCTCCTTTTTTTTTTCAGCTGCATATGTAATCCATTGTGTGAATGTACCACAACTTTTTATCCACCTTTCTACTGTGAAAAGTGCTGCTATGAAAATAGGAGTGCATACATTCTTTTCACATATGTTTCTTGGCCATTTGTTTGTCCTGCTTGGAGAAGTGTCTATTTAGGTCCTCTGCCCATTTTTAATTGGATTTCATGTCTTTCTTTTGTTGAGTTGTATGAGTATATATTTTGGAGATTAATCCTTTAGCAGATATATCATTGGCTAATATGTTCTTGCAAATAGTGGGCTCCCTCTTTATTTTGATGCTCTTTTATTTTATTGTTCAGAAGCTTTTAAATTTGATGTAGTCCCATTTGTTCATATTTTCCTTTGTTTCTCTTGCCCTAGGTGATGTATCAGTAAAATTCTGCTGTGTGATGTCTGAGATTTTGCTGCCTATGATTACTTTTGGGATTTTCATGGGTTCTTGACTTACATTTAACTTTTTTTATCAGTTTTGAATTTATTCTTGTATCCCACTCCTGGGAATATATCCTAAGATTCCCGAAACGCAAATCAGAATGAATTCAAATTTTTAATACTTTTTTTCTTCTCAGATGAGGCATGTTTCCCTCTATGTATGTTGCATACAATGACAAAGAGCAGAGCAAGAGTTTTTATTAGTGTGTTATTAGGATGAAGAAGTAATGGATAATAAGAGTGAAGTAGAAGGATATTTCCATTTTAGTTATGTGAGTTACCAGTTCAAGCTAAATGCATGAAGAATTTGTGCATTGTATTCATTTTTAAAATTTTCTTCAGATATAGATTCAGAGTTAATCATTATTCTTCCACTCGACTGAAAGGAAATGGAAACTAATGTCATTGTTTAGGCAACATTAGATCATCCATATAGGTAAAATACATAAGTAAAATCCATTGACATTAAGTATAAATTCCAGAGGTTACACAGATAACTATCAAAATAGCCATACCTAGAACTCAGGAGTATGACTAATTTCATGAATGCTTATTGTACATCTCATGATTTTTGAATAAGTTGTTTATAGCATATTATGATTTGATAAATAGTAGGCATGTAAGGGTGTCATAGATATAGCCCCATAATTTTTACATGTTTGAACTGTTAGGTATAAGAAGAAAGTAAAATTGAGCAGTAAAAGTAAGTATTTACACTCTCTGAAGGACATAGGTAATAATAGCAGCTGATGAATTCGAAGGCTACGTGGCTTTGTTAATTATTGATCTTTGAAAAAGCTATTGTTTTTGCTCCCCTTACAGATTGCTACCCAACAATGGATGATAAGAATCAAACAGCTGTGACTGAATTTTATTTCGTGGGCTTAACAGATCATTTTCCACAGAAGATGATTCTTTTCTTGATATTTTTGTTTGTGTATCTTGTCACATTGGGTGCCAACTTGGGGATGGTTGCCCTTATCTGGATGGATTCCCGACTCCACACCCCCATGTACTTTTTTCTTAGCCACTTGTCCCTTGTGGATGTCTGCTCCTCTTCAACCATTGCTCCAAAGATGTTGTGGGACATCTTTCTGGAGAGAAAAGTCATCTCCTTCGTAGGCTGTGCTCTACAGATGTGGTTTTTTGGTCAGCTTGAAGTGACTGAGTGTTTCCTCCTGGCTGCTATGGCTTATGATCGGTACATAGCCATCTGCAACCCTCTGTTGTACCCGGTCACCATGTCCCAGCGGGTCTGTGTGCAGCTGGTGGCAGGGCCCTATGCCATGGGCATTCTAAATGCCTTTACTCAAGAGACCTTTACTTTTTGCTTACCCTTCTGTGGTCCAAATGTGGTCAACCACTTTTTCTGTGACATTCTCCCTGTTCTCTCCCTGGCATGTGCCGACACTCAGAACAACAGGTTGGTTCTTTTCATCTTGTCTGGAGCTATTGTGATACTCAGTGGCCTGATCATCACAGTTTCCTATGTCTGCATCCTGGTGGCCATCCTGAGGATCCAGACCGCTGATGGGAGGCAGAAAGCTTTCTCCACTTGTTCGTCTCACCTGACAGCTGTCTCCATCCTCTATGGGACTCTCTTCTACATCTATGTTCTGCCTAGCTCCAGTTCCTCTCTTAATATCAATAAAGTGGTTTCTCTATTTTTTACTATGGTCATCCCTATGCTGAACCCCCTGATCTACAGTCTGAGGAACAAGGAGGTGAAAAATGCATTCAGGAGCAAGTTTGAAAGGAAAAGGCAGTAATGTGATTCAGTAATGGGTGGTAAGAGAGAGGAAATCCTTGAGTGTGCCCTGTACCAGGTCATTCCCATAGGGTTACTACTGTTCATATGGCTTTCACATCAATCTTGTTCTTTGGGAAATGATGGAGAACACAAAAGAAAATGTAATTTATGCCAAAAAAATCCAGGAGCACTTTTATGTATTCTTATATATGAGAAGATAATTTATTCCAGACCAGAAAAGCAAATATTTTAATGGAATGATCAAAAGAGTTCATTAAGGAAGGTTTCATAGACCTTGTTAAAAGTTGAATAATAGAAAGTGGGCGTACAGTAGCAAAACAGGTGTCTCACTATGCGTGAATGTCCCAATGGGAAAGTGTTGGAATATATATATATATGAAGCACAGTAGAAAAATGAAACACATAGAGAAATACACCAGGTAATGAATGGCTAATTGATACAACTGGAAATGCAAAGGGTCCCAAATTATGAGTATATATAATTATGTTATATTCAATATATAAGATATATTAAATATATAATATATTATATTTAATATATATATAATTGCTCAACTTCACAATTACTTGAGTAAATGAAATCAATTTTCCCCCATCAATCAGATTGGCAAACCTTAAAATCATTATGATCAAGGTGTAGTAAGGTTACCATTTGGACATAAACAATAATTTTATATAAAGCTAAATGTAACTAGGTGTTACTAGCTACATTTACATAAAATAATTTATAATTTTGTGATTTCTATTAAAATGAACATTATCTTTGACCTAGCTGTCTTAAATTTGGAAATCTGTCATAAGAATATGAATACCAGAAACAAATGTGCAGTACTTTTTATAGAGGAAAAAAAAAAAAAAAGAAACAATCTGAATATGCGTTTTTAAAAGAAACATATTTTTTCTTTAATGTTGTGCAGGTAATTATAAAAAGGATATGTTAGATGTTCATGCTTTGGTTTGAAGAGAACTCTTTGAAGTAATCATTGATAGAAAAAAATCAAGTCAAAGTTTAATCTGTAGAACTGATCATAATTTGTTAAAAGAAAAGATAAAAAGGTGAGGGTAAAAGCTACCCAATGTGTAAATGATATTCGTATGTGCATATGCACATGATGATAGAGAGAAGAGTGGAAGGCTACAGGCCAAGCTGTTAACATCAGTTAGTTAAGTAGTATGACATTGGAAGTAGTGAAGGGGTCATACTCATCTAAGTTGTTGCACCTGTTTTACAACCAATGTTCTTCTTTTTATAATTAAAATTGACTTTTGGAAAGCTGCAGTCCATGTCAAAACTGAATGAATGAGTGAATGAATGAATAAATATATCAGTAAATAAATAAATTGAAGGGTTGAACTCAATGTCTTTGTAGTTGGAGTCAAGCATGGATGGTCTTTCTCTACTGCTAGTGGGAGTGGGGTCCTTATGATATCTCAAGTAAAATAATTTTCCGAGACTCCCAACGAAGGTTGATTTTTATTTGCATGGAATCTCTGGGTTTGCAAAATCCCTTCCCTCAATCTAGTCCTTGAAGATTGTATAGCTGGGGATTCAATAGAGCTAAAAGCAAAGCCAGCTTCCAATATTTCAGTTCCATGGTGGAGCTGAGTCCAGTTTAGTATAAGGCTAATAGAACCCATTAGTCCATTGTGTGTGGGGTCCACCTGGTTATAGGCCATGTGGGCGAAAGTAAAGGATCCAAGTGACTGTGCTCCCTGCAACTAGAACCCCAAGAGAGCAAGAGCACAAACCAAGAGAATAGGTGCACAAGAGAGCAAACCCCTTTGTTTAGATTAAATAATTCTTATCTTCCAGTGCCTGCAGTAGCCACACCTACTCTGGCTAATGCAGGTGTGACTGATAGACAAGTACCTTCCTTATTTGACCTAGACTTTACTGGGCATGTGTCTAAACTGCAGCTTCCTGGCAAAGGTCCATCATACTTGGCATTCCCTTTGCTCTTTTCCAGTTATTAATAACTGGGTTAAATTATAATGGTATTATCTTCTCTTAAGACTACTCTACATTCCAACATTCTCTGATTTCATGAAAAATTTGGGTGAATGAAATCTCTCACTTTTTTCCCTAAGGATTTGCATTTACCCCCACTCCACAGAGCCTATAATTTTTACATAGTGTTAAGTTTTATCCTTGTTAAAGACTTTGAAATGATAACAAATTTCTGTTAAAAATGACGCAATGAAAATATGATGAAATTTGAAAAGTATAGTAAATATTCTCTTAGATACATCCATTTTATAGTTTTTGTAGCACAACATTTCATAGAAAGCATGTCTGTATCTTCTAATGTTGCAAATTCAGTTTGTTTCCTTTTATTCCCTACAACTGATGCCGCAACATTTATATACCATAGATTTCCAAATGTAAGATAGGTGAGTCACAGATTATATGCAATTAACATTGTTAATTGTCACTCTTGTGAAATTTTCCAACGCCATTTTACTAAGAATTGTTAAACTTTTAGCTTAAGTGTGACAGAGAGAAATGTGTTTTTTTTTCTTCTACTTTTATCTAGAAAGATCAACAGTTTTTTTCCCAGTCAGGTTTTGTCTTAATATGACTCTGTTCTGTATCTATATTATATAACGTGTCTCAAACCACAAGTCGTCTTTTAAGATCATTTCCTAGTATAAGACCTGAAGTATTTTCTGTCTTTGTAATAATTTCTTAAACATTTATGATATAAAATCTACTGGAAGGGGATTGGGGGAAGAAAAGCAGGAAGCCAGTGATAATTATACATTTCCTGAATTGCTCTCCTCCAAGTATATGCAAATGTCTCCAAGCCAACTCTCCTCCAGCTTTATTCAGAGCTGTTGATATCCTAATCAGTTTTCCTTTAGGAGAATTATCTTCCTACCATATTTACATGGATAACTCTACTTGTTTTTTATATACTGCTTAAGTGTTGCTTCTACTCAGAGAATCACCCTAATTTTCCAGTGTAAATTACAGCCCCATAGTTATTTTTCTCTTATAGCATCATATATTTCAGACTTTGTAAGTATAAGGCAATGCACATTGGAAAGATTTTTGTTTTGTTTTTAATATTGAGAAATGTTCCCAGCTGATTTTTCATATTATGCAGTGACAGAAATTCTATGAGAGGTCCATTTTTTTGTTTTGTTTTACCATGTAAGTCTTTAAGGAGTTCTCCTTATTCTATTAAAAAAGGGTTAGTTCCAATACTAGTAGAGGAATTATCTTCGGTTAATTAAGGCCTCCACACACTGAGATCTCATGATCGGTAATATTGGTTCCTAGGAGGAGGTCATCAATTTTCATGAGACATGGCTTTGATACAGTTATAATAACCTGGTTATTATTGAACAGAAAAGGAGTAAATGGAAGATTAGATAATACAGGCACATCATTTCTAAAGCTTTGCCAGGAAGCTGCAGTTAACACTCCCCAGGTCTGTTCCCTGCACATCAGTGGGAGAAGAGACTGGAAAAAGGCAGTTTAGATGCATGCTCAGTAAGATGTGGGTGATGTGGGAAGGTGCTTACTTGTCAGTTACAACTGGGAAAAAGTCAGTGGCCAGAATAGGCATGGCAACTGCAAGGGTGTGAAATCAAAATACATACATTCCTGAGCAAAGAAATTTCCCTTTCTTGGTTTCTTTGTCTCTTAGCACTTGGCTCTCTGGCTCTCTTGAAACTCCAGTTGCTGGGGGAGTGTTCCCCTGCATTTGTCCACATGGCCCACAGCAATGTGGACTCCAAACAATGGACTGATGGACTAAATTTAGCCTAATGCCAGATGCAACATTGGACTCAGTGTCACTATGGAAACAAAACTCTGGACATTGGTTCTGATTCTAGCTCTGTTGAACTCACAGCTGCTCCCTTTTCATGACTGGCTTAAGGAAAGTGAGACTTTACAACCCAATTTCACTAATAAAAATCATTCATGTTCCCATGTAAGTCTTAGAAATTCTTCTGAAGGTATCAAAGAGCCTGTCTCCCACTAGCAATGGAGAAATTCGGCCCACTCATTTTCTGAGGAGTTTCTGAGGAGAAGCCATATATAATTCTCATCTTTGAGGTGTTTTTGCCTCTGGCTTCTTTCAGGATTTTTTTCTTTATCATTGGTTTTCTATAGTTTGAAAATTTTATGCCTAGGTATAGTTGGTATATTTTTTGTTGGTATGTATCCTGCTTGGTGTTCTTTGAGATTGCTGGATCTATGGTTTAGTGTCTAAGATTAATTTGGGGAAATTCTCAGTAATTATTGTTTCAAATATTTCATCTGTTTCTTTCTTTCCCCTTTCTTCTTATATTTCCATTCTGCACATGTTACACCATTTTTCGCTGTCCCACAGTCATTAGATATTCTTTTCTCTTTTATTTCTTCACTCTTTGTTCTCTTTGTTTTTCAGCTTTTGAAGTTTCTATTGATATATCCTCAGTCACTATGATTTTCCCCCCTCAACCATGTCCATTCTACTAATAAGCCCATCAAAGGCTTTTTTTTTTTCTTAGTGTTTTTGATTTCTAGCATTTTAATTATAGCTGGTTAAAATTCTTGGCCTGATAGTTCCTACATCCTTGCTTCTGATGCTTAATATGTCTCTTCAAATTGCATTATTTGCCTTTTTGTATGCTTTGTAATTTCTTCTTAATAGGCTGACATGATGCACTGGGTAAAGGGACTGCTGTAAATCAGCCTTTAGTGCTGTGATGACGAGGCGAAGGGGGAGGGAAGTGTTCTCTAGACCCACGATTAGGCCTCAGACTTTTAGCGAAGCTCTGCCTCTGCATTGTGAACTTCCCAAGTGTTTCTCTGTTTTTTATTTTCTCCCCCATAAGTTGGGACAGGATGGATAGAGAGGGCTGGATTTAGGTATTTTCCTTCTCTTGTGTGGATGGCTAGAGGGGGCAGAAGTTGGCCATTTCCCCTCCCCAAGGTCAGTTAGGCTCTGCTAATACCCCAGGTTAGGCTCAGGTTAGCTAGTTTCTCCTGAGAATGAGCATAGTTATACATAGAGTGCTGTGGTGTATTTAATAATGTTCCTTTGTTCTCTTGCTGGAAGCATAAGGGGATTCTCCCCTGATATTTTTTACCCTCACTAACTCACCCAGAAACTCAGCTTCCTTTTACTTGGGTCTACTTTTTCCTTTATTCATAACATTTATGACCTTCTAACTTATAATGCCCTTAAAATGATTTTTAAATGTATTGTTCATTATCTTTCTTCACTAAAATGTAAGCACCATGTGGGCATGTTCTTTTATTTAATGGACACATCTCAATCATTATTGGGTTATAGTAGATGCTTCATAAATATTCATTCAATGATCAGAAGGTGTGACTTTTAACTGTAAGAAAGAAGTTTTGATGCATGTGATGAATGGATAGTCTCACCGTTATTTGGTTGCTATACATTTTTATACAATTCTTTTGGCAGCTTGGGTTATAACATGATTTCTTGATGTATCAGAGTTCAGTATAAATTAGTTTTTGTATCTCTTCAGATATTGAGTGACCCTTTGAGCACTTGAATTCCATTTACCCCACTCTTGATTTATATGTTACTGTTATCATTTATTTCAGTTTTTTAAGAAGAATATTATCATTTATATTAGAAAATATCTCTTAAAATATTTACATATTTTTCTTTTTATTGAAATATGTCTTTTGTATCCCTGAGGTTTGATAAGAAGTAATTGTCCTTCTTAATGAAGATCACATTAGTATTATCTTTTGTTCAGGCCTATGTATGAAAAACTCTTACGTTTTGTTTGAATATACCTTTATTTCACCATCATGGATATATTTTTACCTGATGTAGAATGATCAGTTTGCTGTTCCCTTTTCCCCCTGTACTTTAAAGTTATTCTTTTTCCTTTTGACTTTAAAAATAAATTTCATTAGAAACCCAGAATGTTTTATTATTGTTTCTTAAAATAATCCTTTTTATTTCTACTCTTTTATTTTTTACTAAATGTATTTTAGATTTCCTTTTTTTTTTGGTTCTTGGCAGGTTAAATGGGATGTACTTAGGCATGTTTTTCTTTGTAGTGTATTTATCGTGCTGGGGTTTAATTGTGCATTTCAAGTCTGCAATGTTATATCTCCCCCCCCCAAAAAAAAAAATTACCTTATTGCCATTCTTTCCTCTCTCTTCTTACACTAATCACACATTTTAGGTCTTTTCACTGTATTAAATATTTCTCTATAATTTTCTCTCTTCATGCTCCATTCTACAGATTTGCTTACCTATCATTATCTTCTGTAAATACAGTCTCTACTCTAGTTTGAAGAAGTCACTAGTTGGAATTTGTACATGTCTTATTTTAATTCCCTACTGGAAGTCAAGGGAGGTGCTGGTTAGGCAGTTGAATATTTGATTCTAGGATTTAAGAAAGAGGGAGAAAATGGGGATAAAATCTGGGAGTATTAGCATAGGAATGGCATTTAAATCTCTGGGACTAGATGAAAATTTCCAGGAAGTAAAGAAAGATAAAGAAAAGATGTCCAGAAGCTGATCCCTGGCATTTCCCGACATTTAGAAATTGGGAATATGAAAAAAATCTAGAAAATTAAGCTAAGAAAAGTGGGAATCAGGAGAGTATTTTACGAAGAAGCTGCCTAGGGAAATTGTTTCAAGAAAGAGGAAGTAATCACCAATGCCAAGTACTGCATTATGTCCCATTGCTTACCACTGCCAGTCCTGGTCTAGAGAGAAAAGCTGCCGCTAATCATGTTAGTTACACCGACACCCTTCTCACCAGCATATTCTTATGGTCTTAATGGTGGGTGTGTCCTCTGAGCCTCTCCTTGGAACATGGTCATCTGATAGGTCTTCCAGCTGTAAATGATAGATTTTCAACGTCCCTGAAACTTTCAATCTATTTCTACACTGTCTGCCAATGTAATTTGTTCAACATAAGTCATCACTTTTTTCATGTATCCATTCAAGTAGAAGATAAACATCATCTCCTAAAATGCTTGTCTGGGTGTGAAAGCCCATGTCGTGGGAAAGTGTTCCCAAGTGAAAATATCTCCTTTTTCAAATTTATTTTCTGGTCCTCTTGACCAAACACCCTCAAAATCTAGTCCTGCACATACTCCCCTGTCTTCTGCTGATACATGCTGGCTAGTTATTTAATTTCCTTTGAGGAGATAGCACCTTTTCCCCTCATCAAGCCCAGGATCTCCCTATTTGAGTTTGCTATGACTTAACTCCAGTTATAGGTTTAGTGGCCAGGGAAGGTGGGGGAATTCTCTAAAGAGAGGGCCTGTTGCCTTAGGAAAGTTTTTTTTATAATTTGGAAGAATACTAGCTCTTAATGATGAAGGACAGGCTATGTCTGAAGGCATAGTTGGTGTTCTGAGCAGTCAATATCTTCAGAGGCATTCACCCAGATGTCTCCATGAATGTGGCATAACAAGCCTGCCTTGTTTGGCTACTTGACTGTTTTAAGTTCAGACACTTATTGAATTCTGATCTTGGTCTTGGTGTCTTCCTACCCCACATAAAATGAAGACGAAAGTTTCATTCTATGTAATCAAAGAGGACTCCTGCCTTTAATACCTGGCTTTCAATTGCATTATTCTTCCTCTACTGTAGTGAAAGTATGGTGCACTGGGTATTGGACACATCTGAATGGAATAGCAGCTATAAGGATAATGAAGTTGGATGGTTGCTGCTAAGCCAGTAATGATCTACACTAGAGGGAGAGTAACGACCAATTGAGTATTTTGGTGATATCTTCTTTGTCTAATATTAAAATATTTATAAAATTTGAGCCCAAGCCTATTTTTTCACTCTTATATTTGAAATTTTCACACAGCAGATGGACTACTTTTGTCTCTCAAAGATGCTGCCCAAATTTAGAGCTATGCATTGCTTCGTAGACACCCCAGTGCCTCTTATTTTTATTGACTCATATCCTTGTGTCATTTTGAGATTCATCATGTCCAAGACACTCTTTCCTAACCCTCTAGTTTCATGATCTCAACTTCCTAGTAACTCATGAGCCAATCAGAGGGTCTTCAGTGCTGCTGCGTACCCAGAGTCACCTTCTGATTGTAATCTTTCTGAAGGATGGCTCTATTTTAGATTCTCAGATCCACACAGTGCTCATCATACACAGCTGGAGGCTGAACACTGGAATTTCAAAGTGTGAGGGAGGGGCGGTCACAAGGGAAGACACAGTTTTGTTTTGTGAAATTACACAGACTCAGAGACCCCAAATTATTTTCTCATTAAATGCTTTAATATCTTCTCTCTAAAACCAATCTCCTGAACTTCTGGTTCCTTGAGGGACTTAGCTCCAATTTACATAAGGCCCTTTAGAAAAATCCTGTTGTAGATTGGGCAGATTGGAGTCAATGAAACCTTTCTTAAAGTGCTGTTGGAAGGCCCAGGTTTCAAGGTAGTATCATTATATTGTTTATCTTCCTAGACACCCGAAGAAGCTGAGAAGAATGACAAGTGAACATTTTCAGGGTAATTCATTTCCATATCAGAAACTTAATTTTATCATTCTCTTTGATGTCATCAGGCAAAGTCCAGGGCTTGTTTCTTCAGATAAGTAAGTTAAGTGATTTCCTAAATTGTCATAGAATATTTAGTATGTGTCATTTGGTTTCAATGACTTAACTTGAATATACAATTTGGTTGAATTTTGCCTTTGTCATATAGATACCAAAATGTGTTGCAAGATTTATGGGCTCATTGAATGGTAGAATTAAGAGACATTGGCTTTTCTGGGTCTTAATTTCTTCAGTTAAATTGGTATTATAATTAGAAAACAAATCTCTTAATCAGCTGATTCGAATTCTCTGCTGCTTATACCCACAGTCACATGCAAACCTAGAATCATGATTTTTCTATATTAGACTCTTTGGATTCAGTAAGGGAAAAATGAAGTCATATGCATTTTGACAGAAACTATTGTTTTCACACAATAGTTTGAGTTGGTTGAGAGCACGTATAGGTGTACTCTAGTTTCATCTCATAATTTTTTCCTAGCTTAAATTTATTGTGACACCCAAAATACTTTGTTTCCATCTTCCTTGAGTCATTATGTATACAAATATAAAGGACATGAAGCGAGTTTCTATGTTTAGAAAATATTAAATTCTTGAAAAATTTTACTATCAAGGTATAGTTTTTCTGACCAATCTCAAATTTTACCCCATTGAGGCTGTTTCTTTCTAAGCTCCATCATCTCTGAGACCACAGGAGATCAGCAAATTTTTATTTCATTAATTTTTTGTTAAACAAAATCCTTTCAAGCTTTCTTAGAAAAGAATGTTGTTAGACTTCTGCTGCACACCCTGCTAATATTTTTGTGTGATTTTTGCTATTGGAATCATTATGATTATTTCAAGGTCCAAAGATGTATGCCTCCCTTACTCAAGTCTCCTTTTTTGTCCTATTTTATCTCTTCCTCTTTTCTCACATCTCATTTTTTTTTCTCAAAAAAATTTTTTTTAAAAATAAATTCACATTCCTAGGTAACTTCAAAGATAGTACAGAGAAGTCCCTTGTACTTTTCACCAAGTTTTTCCCAATGGTTACATCTTCCCAACAATTGTACAACATGAAAAATAGGAAGTTGGCATCAGTATGCTGTGTGTGTACAGATTTATATTATTTTATAATGTGTGTAGATTTTTATTATCACCCCCACATTCAGGATACAAAATTACTCTACTTCCAGAAAGATCTCCCTGTGCTACCCCTTTATAGTCACACCACTACCCTCTTTCCCACTATTTCTAATCCCAAGCAACAGAAAACCTGTTTTCCAATGCTATCATTTTGCCATATATATATAATTAATTTGCCAAAACTATATATAATGGAATTATAGACAATGTAACCTTCCGAGATTGGCTTTCTTTACTTCAGTCTAATGCCTTTGAGACCCATCCAGGTTTTTGTATGTATCATATTTCCTCCTTTTTATTACTGAATAATAAATTCTGTAGCAGGGATACACCATCGTGTGTTTAATCATTCAAACTGTAGGACATTTTGGATATTTTGAGTGGCCATTATAAACAAAGTTTCTATAAACTAAATTGTACAGTTATTGTGCGGACATAAGTTTTTATTTCTCTGAGATAAATGCCCAGGTGTGTTCTTTTTGTCCTTAAAATATTGTTTTTTTCCCCCAGCTCTTGATAACAATTCATTGATTACAACCCCTACTCAATATTGAAGAACTGGTCTCTTCTCTGATGGACTAAATCATTCGATGTTGTTTGATGAGATTAATGGGTTTAATATACACCAGTGATATGAGGAACATAAGCATTTTGGAGAAGGCATCACAGGGAAGATACTATTGAGAATTTTGGTCCTTTTCCAAAGCCGACTTCTTTGTGTTCCATTTTTAGACATCAGAAATTATGTTTTGGACAACACAACTGATCATTTTTCTAGAATCAAAGGAAATGGTGAGGAAGTTATATTGCTAACACCCTTTACTTAGAGTGAGAGTATCAGCCTGAATTATCTAAATTTCACATACTACCGTTTTCGATGAAATGTTTTAAAGATACCCTTGGTTCAAAGGCAGGGATTTTTAGAAATGTAACCTCAGACATTTAGAAAATTTGCTTCAGATAATCTCCAAAGGTCACTTCCAGGTTACAATTTCATAATTCTCTTTCAAAATTCTGTTTTGACCAAGAAGAAAACTAAAGATTCAGTGAGATTCAGTGACTTAGTATCACACAGATAGTAGGAGATAGGACAACCACTAGGGTAGAACGTGAGTGTTATCTGTCAGTCTACCCTACAAAATGCAGAAAAATAGCAGTTACATTCAGATTCTGAGTTGAGAGGCCCTCAATTACAAATTGATTGTGAAGGAATGGATGATGGAAATCAAACTTTGGTGATTGAGTTTTTTTCCATGGGTTTAACGGATCATTTCCAGCACCAGGTTGTTCCCTTTGTGATGTTTCTCTTGGTTTATCTTGCCACTTTTCTGGGAAACTTGGGGATGATCACCCTCATTTGGATAGGTTCCCGACTCCACACCCCCAGGTATTTTTTCTCAGCCACTTGTCCTTTGCGGATGTCCGCTCCTCTTCTGTCCCAAGATGTTGATTGACATCTTTGTGGAGAAAAAAGTAATCTATTTCTTTGGTGCCCAGTTATGTTTTTTTGGTCAGTTTGTAGTGACTGAGTGTTTCCTCTTGGCTTCTATGGCATATGACTGGTACATGGCCATCTGTAAGCCCTTGTTGTACACACTCATTATGTCCCAGCAGGTCTGTGTGCAGCTGGTGGTAGGGCCGTATACCATGGGTCTTATCAGTGCCATAACCCATACGACGTTCGCCTTTTGCCTGCCTTATTGTGGTCCCCAAATCATCAATCACTTATTCTGCAACCTCCTTTCGGTTCTTTCTCTGGAATGTGCAGACAGCCAGCTCAATAACTTTTTTCTTTTCATCTTGGCTGGAGCCCTAGGAGCGCTCAGTGGCGTGACCATCTTGATCTTCTACTCGATCAGCAGAGCAGATCCTCAGGATGGCAACAATGATGTAAATATATCGTTGTCGCCATCCTGAGGATCCGTCTGCTGCTGGAAGGCACAGAGCCTCTCCACCTGCTCTCCTCACCTGACAGCCGTCTCCATCCTTTATGGGGTGCTCTGCTTCATCTATGTGCATCCGACTTCTGGTTTCTCCCTGGACATCAATAAAGTGATATCTGTGTTTTATACAGCTGTGATTCCCATGTTAAACCCACTTAACTGCAGCCTGAGGAACAAGGAAGTCAAGGATTCATTCAGAAGGACATTTGGAAGGAAAAAGTTCCTGATGAGCAGGTAAACTAGAATAGCATGTTTACCAGACCGACAGCTAATCTACATGCAAGATACAAGAACATGGGCTGGGTGATGGGAGTTCGAGGTTTATGTTGAGAATCACTCCGTATTGCTCTGTCACTGGCAAGTCACACCATGTCTTTAAGTTACAATTTTTTTTCAGTTTGATTTTTCTCATTTCTTATCCAGCAGGAATGAGTTAGAGAGCATTGAACTGATATGGATGGATTATTAAACTTCAAAACTTCAAAAATATTCTCAAGTTTGTGGCTGGGAAAAGGAGAGTTTCTTTTTTAAATCCTACATGCTATAAGTCATAACCAGTGACTTCACAATACTTCTGTTTTGCTTGACAAGGTGCTGAGATCCATTAACTGTCTGTACATTTGACCTTGACTTTTAAACATAAATGTAAAAAATGCATTATAGTCCAAAGATAAAAACTTCCAGTCCCATGACCAATATGTTCTGGGGATCTAATGTACAGCATAGTGACGATATTTAATAATACTGTTTTGTATATTTGTAAGTTGCTAAAAGACTAGATAATAAAAAATTTTCTTCACAAGAAAAAAAAAACTGTAGGAGGTGACATGTTAACTACACTTATTTTTGTAATAATTTCACAATATGTACATTTATAAAGTCATTATGATGTATGCCATGCACTAATACAATGTTACATGTCAATTATATGTCAATAATAATAGAAAATAGTGAATTATTCAGGAAGTATGTAATAATAGCACTCTCTAATATACCTCTGTGTTTAAAGTAGTCATTTTAGCTTTCCGATCAGCCATCTGCGGTGGCATCATCGCCAAGATGCAGATTTTCGTGAAAACCCTCATGGGGAAGACCATCACTCTGGAGGTTGAACCCTCGGATACAATAGAAAATGTAACGGCCAAGATCCAGGATAAGCAAGGAATTCGTCCTGACCAGCAAAGACCGATCTTTGTTGGCAAGCAACTGGAAGATGGACATACTTTGACGACAACATTCAAAAGGAGTCTGCTCTTCATCTTGTGTTGAGACTTTGTGGTGGTGCTAAGAAAAGGAAGAAGTCTTATACCACTCTCAAGAAGAGTAAGCATAAGAGAAAGAAGGTTAAGCTGGCTGTCCTGAAATACTACAAAGTGGACGAGTATGGCAAAATCAGTTGCCTTCGGGAGTGCCCTTCAGATGAATGTGGTGCTAGAGTTTTTATGGCAGCCACTTTGACAGACATTATTGTGGCAAATGTTGTCTGACCTATTGCTTCAACACACCAGAAGACAAGTAATTTGTATATGGGTTAATAAAAGACATGAGTTAACAACAACAAAAAAATAAATAAAAAAATAAAGTAGTCATTTTACAGAAGCCTTTACATTCGCTATATTCTCTGCTCATAGTAATAACTCATTGGGCTTTTGCCACTGCAATTACATGATTTATGCATGTTAAGTGCAGAATGCATTATAGTTCTTTAATAAAGTGTTAGTAATTGCGATTGTTATTTATTAATTTTTGTGTCATAGGTAGGGCATTAATATCTTTTTCATAGATGATGAACCTGGCAGCCATGTCTATGATATCATAATTTGTCTCACAGTTTTATTTCTCCAGGTTCAATATTCTTTCAACCATACTTGTGTGTGTGTGTGTGTGCGTGTGTGTGTGTGTGTTTTATTTTCTGGAACATAACAAATCTAAGAAGTGAAGGTATAGGCTATAGTTTTGTAGAATCATAATACTTGCTGAGATCCACACTCTATCTTAACTTTGAAGCTCTTCTTTAAAGGACATTTAATTTTAGTTCATTGATTTTGAAGGATGTAAATAGTCTCTAGTATTCTGAATTTTTTTGGATATGTTTTACTTGTTTTCACCATACTTTCTGTTAGTTTTGGTGTCTGTGTTGGGTAATGACTTAGATCAAGATGCTACTCATTAAATTTTAAGGCTGATATTGTTTCTTCAACTATGTGTTCATAAAGATTCCTTCAAAATGACCTTATATCCCGAATTCTTAAAAATTTAGTTTTGCCCTGGCCAGTGTGGCTCAGTTTGTTGGAGTGTTGTCCCACACCAAAAGGTTGCAGGTTGAATCCCCAGTCAGAGCACATACCCAAGTTGCAGGCTTGATCCCCAGTAAGGGTGCATACGGGGTCAACCAATCAATGCAATCAATGTTTCTCTCTCTCATCAATGTTTTTTTTCCCCCCTCTCTCTCCTTCTCCTGTTTTCTCTATTAAAAAAATAAAAATAAAAACCTGTCCTTGGGATAGGATTAAAGAAGTATTCTTGCTTTATAGAAATAATTAGTTTCATTTTAGAACACGAGGGCCAGAATATGTTTTACACTTTGTGCTTTCAGTAACTATGACATACACACTTTCACATTCTTCATGAAACATCCTTTTTCTCCTTATTTTACTCTTTAGCCATCACCCGTTAACATGGTCTCAGCAAATATAAAATGTGTTTAAATAAAGGGTAAGCAGCACTCCTAGTGAAAAAACACTGTAACAGTTCTTCCTTAAAATGTTTTTAAACTCTGCCACTAGATAGCAGCATCAGCTTCTCAATCACAATGGATGTTTCCCTTAACAATTGAAAACATTATCAAGATAGTAGGCTTGAAATATAGCTTTCTAAAGTCTAATTATTAATTTTTGAGAGTTGTGAAGTCATACACAAATTTTGTGTGTTTGGGCCACACATTTATGTATAATTTTATTCTACAGGAGAGGATTGAATCTTTCATCAGATTTTTAAAGTGCATGACACATAAAAATTTAATGTTTCTGATACACTCTAACATTCTTACCTTTCAGATTATGAAACTAAAGTATAAAGGGGGAGGAATGATTTTCCCATGATATGTCACAGAATTATTTATTATTGCACACCTGTTCTAGAAACACATAGTTCAGAGATTATTACTCCATCCAATATTCTTATAACTCCTTCCATTATCATAGTGATAATAAATGAAAAGGCTTTCTAAACATGAGGTGTAACTGTTTTTTTTAGTCTGTTCTTTGCTACTTTAAAAATAAATTAAATTATGTAATTTAAAATTATTATTATTTCTATTTTTAAATATTGAATTTAGGTTAAACCATGCCAAACACTCAGAGGCCTGGTTCTCCCCATGCATCAGTGCTCTGTTGCAGAATTCAGAGAGAGCTGAGTGTCCTTTCCACTCATCCTAGAAGGGATTACAGAATTAAATTGAATGCTCATTTTGAACAGCTAGCTTCACAAAACCTCACACTAATTTATTTCTTTCCTCTCTTCTTAAGATGTTGCTGCTCTTGTCTTCCATGGATTCTCTTCCCATTATCTCATCACCATGCCCCACCATGAGTCCACTCCTTGGCATAACCTTCCACCACTCTTCCCATTTTCCTAGAAATATTACTGACTAAATTTTTGATGCTTTACTTACTTCCCCATGACTCTTTTGAAATAAGCAATTTGTGCTTCTTAGTCCCTTCACCTCTTTCATCCAGTGACCCAACCCCTTCTATACTCTGGCAATCAGCAGTTCTTTTTCTGCATCTATGAGTGTGTTTCAGTTTTGTTTGTTTATTTTGTTTTTAGATTCCACATATACATGGAATCATATGGTATTTGTCTTTCTATGACTTTTTTTATGTAGCATAATACCCTCTAAGTCCATTCATGCTGTCACAAATGGTAATATTTCATTCTTTTTTTTATAGCCAAGTAATATTCCATTGTACATATATATACCACAGCTGTTTTATCCACTTGTCTATTGATGGGCACTGGGGTTGCTTCCACAGCTTAGTTACTGTAAATAATGCTCCAATGAACATAGAGGTTCATATATTCTTTTCAATTATTGTTTTGGGTTTCCTTGGATAAATCCCCAGAAGTGGAATTACTGGGTCGTAAGGCAAGTCCATTTTTAACCTTTTGAGGAAACTCCATACTGTTTTGCATAGTGGCTACACCAATCTGCACTCCCATCAACAGTGCATGAAGGTTCCCTTTTCTCCACATCCTCACCAAGACTAGTCATTTATGGATTTATTTATTTTAAAAAATTTTTATTTATTAATTTGTTTTTGTTACAGATGCTTCTCATTTTCCCCCCATTGACACCCTCCTCCCCTTCCCCTTCACCCCATCCCCAGCTTTGTTGTCTATGTTCATTAATCGTGCATTCATTCATGTAAGTTCTGTGGTTTATCTCTTCCCCCACAAATACCCTCCTCCTCTGAGGCTTGTCAGTCTGAACCCCACCTCCATGTCTCTGGGTTAATTTTGTTCAGCAGTTTGCTTAGTTCATTACATTCCACAAATAAGTGAGATCATGTGATATTTGTCTTTCTCTGCTTGGCTTGTTTCGCTTAGCATAATACTCTCCAGGTCCTTCCATGCCATTTCAAAGGATAAGAGATCTTTCTTTCTTACAGCTGCATAGCATTCCATTGTGTACATGTACCACAACTTTTTAATCCACTCATCTACTGATGGACACTTGGGTTGTTTCCAGGTCTTAGCTATTATAAATAGTGCTGCTATGAACATAAGGGTACATATATTCTTCTGTTTGGAGTTTCAGGTTTCTTAGGGTATATTCCTAGAAATGAGATCACTGGGTAAAATGGCAGTTCAATTCTTAACTTTTTGAGGTAACACTATAATGTTTTCCACAGTGGCTGCACCAGTCTGCATTCCCACCAGCAGTGTACTAGAGTCCCCTTTCTCCACACCCCTGCCAACACTTGTTGTTTGATGATTTGTTGATGGCGGCCATTCTGACAAGTGTGAGGTGATACCTCATTGTTGTTTTAATTTGCATCTCTCTGATGATTAGTGATGTTGAGCATTTCTTCATATGTCTCTTGGCCATTTGTATGTCCTTTTTGGAGAGTTGTCTATTTAGGTCCTCTGCCCATTTTTTAATTGAGTTTTTTTTGTCTTCTTTTTGCCCATTGAGTATGATGTTGGCTGTAGGTTTTTCATATATGGCCTTTATTATATTGAGATATGATCCCTCTATTCCCACATTGCTGAGCATTTGTCAGAAATGGGTGCTGGATTTTGTCAAATGCTTATTCAGCATCTATCGATATGATCATACAGTTTTTATCTTTCCTTTTGTTTATGTGATGTGTAACATTTGTTGATTTGCGAATATTGTACCATCCTTGCATGCCTGGTATGAAACCCACTTGGTCATGATGAATAATTTTTTTGATGTATTGCTGGATCCGATTTGCTTATATTTTGTTAAGGATTTTGGCATCTGTGTTCATCAGGGATATTGGCCTGTAGTTTTCTTTTTTTGCAGTGTTTTTATCCGGTTTTGGAATTTAGATTACGCTGGCCTCATAAAATGAGTTTGGAAGTGTTCTGTCTTCTTGGATTTTTTGGAATGGTTTGAGGAGAATGGGTATTAGATCTTCTTTGAATGTTTGGTAAAATTCCCCCATGAAGCCATCTGGGCCTGGGCTTTTGATTGCTGGGAGTTTCTTGATTACATCTTCAATTTCCTTTGTTGTTATTAGTCTGTTCAAGTTTTCTATCTCTTTCTGGTTCAGTTTTGGGAGGCCGTGTGTTTCTAGAAATTTGTCCATTTCTCCTAGATTGTCCAATTTGTTGGCGTATAAGTGTTCATAGTATGTTTCGATGATCCTTTGTATTTCTGTGGTGTCTGTTGTTACGTCTCCTCTTTTATTTCTGATTTTGTTTATTTGGTTTCTCTCTTTTTGTTCTTTATAGATTTATTGATGATAGCCATTCTGACAGGTGTGAGGTGATTTGCATTTCTCTGACAATTAGTGATGCTGAGCATCTTTTCATAGGTCTGCTGGCCTTCTGTATGTCCTCTTTGGATAAATGTCTATTCAGATCCTCTGTCCATTTTTTAATTCAAAAAAATATTTTGGTGATGAGTTCTTTATAAATTTTGGATATTAACCCCTTATAAGATATATCATTGGCAAATATATTCTCCCATTTACGGTGTCTCTTTGTTTTTTTTGCTAAATGGTCAATTAATATTTGACAAAGGAGGCAAGAACATACAATGGGATAAATACAGTCATTCAATAAATACTGCTGGAATAATTGGACAGATATGTGCAATTAAAATGAAAGTAGACCACTTTCTTACCTCAAGAATATACTCAAGCCCTGGCCAGTTTGGCTCAGCGATTAGAGCTTTGGCCTGCGGTCCAGAGAGACCTGGGTTCGGTTCCTGCTAAGGCCACTTACGTTGGTTGCAGTTTGTCCCCAGTCCTGGTTGGTTGTGCGGGTGGCAACTACTTGATGTGTCCCTTTCACGTCAATGTTTCTCTCCCTCTCTCTCCCTCCCACTCTATCTGAACAAAAAAATGGAAAAATGTCCTTGGGTAAGGATAAAAAAAAAGAAAAAAAAAGAATATACTCAAGAATAAACTCTAAATGCACGAAAGACTTAAATGTAAGGCTTGAAACCATAAAAATCCTAGAAGAAAACATAGGTAGTAAAATCTGACATTTTTCTTAGTAATATTTTCTTCTGCTATATCTCTTTTGGCAAGGGAAACAAAGGAAAAAATAAACAAATGGAATAACATCAAACTAAAAGGATTTTGCACAACAAAGGAAACCATAAAACACACACACACACACACATACACACACGCACAACCACAACAACTCCTTTTTATGTTAGTCCCTTTTGTCCCTGTCCTATCATTTGTAAAAGCATCCATGTTTTCTAGGCACAACAAAATATTTCAGGAACATGTATTTTCTCACAAGAAAACATAGATTATTTTGGGTGGGTAGTAGCAACAGAGATGCAAATTTATGTCTGAAGTGTGCACAGTAGAATATCATGGGGTGCAATAAATTATCTTCTTTTAGTATGGAAAGAGAGGTGGCCTGAGGTATGTATCTACACTGTTTCATGAACTGTAACTAATAGATTGACTGACTGATCAGGGACTTAGAATAAGACTAGAAAATTAGTGACAGACAAGTCTGGGAGAGGTGTATGGATGGTTCTTTTGGCAAGGATAGTGTGAAGATGTTCATGTTCCATAATCAATGTCCATTAGAAGACACTGAGAGCAGAGAAGACATTCAGTCATCAGGTAGACAAATGATCCACACTGAGGATGTTGGTATGTTTCTTTCCCTGGAAAGCCCTATACTTAAATGGTAGAAACGTTGCAAACTAGCCATGGCAGCAAGGATGGAGGCTACACATGGACTCATCAGAATGGATTGCTCTTGTTTTCCTTCTGCTTTTAGCCATCTTTATTAAGACAGTTCTGACCAGAGGCACCACCAGCTTTTCTTACCTAACTGCTACTGCTTCTTTCTTTTTTTTGTTTTCCCTTAAGTCTACTTTATGAAAGCTAAAGCAATTTAAAATGATAAATCAGATCATAGTATATTCATGCTTAAAATCCTCAAAGATTATAATCAGAGTAAAATCTGAACTCCTTACCATGATCTCAAATTGTACTACTATGCAAAGTATGGTCCAAAAGCCAGCAAAGGAGCGTCCTCCTGTATCCAGTTCAAAAGGACTCTGTGGCCCTGACTCACATGTACTGAATTAGAATCTTCATTTTAACAAGAAAACTTTTGGTTCATATGCATATTAAAATTTGAGAAGCACTCATCTAGAAGATCTTCAATAATTTGTCTACTGCTCACCTTTAAAAATCACATACATAGCCCTGGCCAGTTTAGCTCAGCGGTTAGAGCATCGGCTTGTGGTCCCGAGAGACCTGGGTTCAGTTCCCGCTAAGGGCGCGTACCTCGGTTGCAGATTGTCCCCTGCCCTGGTTGGCAGCCACTCGATGTGTCCCTTTCATGTCGATGTTTCTCTCTCTCTCTCTGTTCCCCTCTCTCCCTCCTACTCTACCTGGACAAAAAATGTCCTCTTGGGTGAGGATTTAAAAAAACAAACAAACCACATACATACATATTAGTTGATTTTTATATATGGTGTGTAATAAAGGTTTAATTTTATTCTTTTGTATGCAGATATCCAGTTTTCCCAGCCACATTTATTGAAGAGACTATCTTTCCCCACTGTATTCTTGGCACCCTTGTTAAAGATCAGTTGACTGTTTATGTGTGGATTTATTTTCGGGCTCTCTATTCTGTTCCATTGGTGTATATGTCTGTTTTTATTCCAATTCAATATTCTATTTTAAAAAAATATACATATATATTTACTTTTTTTGTTTTTTTGTTTTTTTTAGAGAGAGAGGAAGACAGAGAGAGAGATAGAAACATCGATGAGCTAGAACATCGATTGGCCGCCTCCTGCATGCCCCCACTGGGGACTGGGCCCATAACTTAGGCATGTACCCTGACCTGGAATCAAACTGGCGACCTCTTAGTGCATGGGTCAATGCTCAACCACTGAGCCACACAGGTTGGGCTCCAGTTCAATATTATTTTTATTACTGTAGCTTTGTAATATATTTAAAATTAGCAAATGCGATGCCTCCAACCTTGTTCTTCTTGCTCAAGATTGCTCTGGCTATTCATGGTCTTTTGTGGTTCCACATTCATTTTACAATTGTTTTTTCTATTTCTGGGAAAATGCTGCTGGAATTTTGGTAGGGGTTACATTGTCTGTAGATTGCTTGACATTTTAGTCGGACATTTTTATATGTAATAGGTCCTTGTTCTGACCAAGATCCTAGACAATGTATATATTAATGTGAGAAACTTTTAAGTGTTTTTTCCATATGACTTATGAATTATACAAACCCAGACAAGTGATCTGTCCCTTCTGTATTTAAGTCTAATGAGGTCCTCTCTTTTTCCCAGAGTAATGAGGCTTAAATAAGAAATTACATGTTAAAAGATGCTACGTTTAGCCCTGGCCTGTTTCGCTCAGTGGTTGGAGCGTCGGCCTGTGGACCAGAGAGTCCCGGATTCGGTTTCCGCTAGGGGCATGTACCAAAAAAAAAAAAAAGATGCTATGTCTGACGTGTATTTTTCTTTCTTTGCGTACTGAGTAGCTTCCATTGCAATCCAGAGTCAATGTATTCTGAAAGTACGCCATCTGGGACATCTGGGAGACACCAGTAAAGCAAGGTGGAGTTGGGCATTCCAGAAAGTCTTAGATAGATGTGATCTTGTTTTCACACACAGTTCTTAAAATTTGGAATACAGCAGGGGAAAAAGTAGAAGTAACAACATACAACTCTCTAAGAGGATGGATATTTTTGGGCTTAGCTTTTTCTAAATCCACACCTGTACTCCCCCCCCTCCCCAGTAAAAATATTGGAAAATAAGGCTTCAAGGGCTCACCTGGAGAACTTTAAAAAATACCTATATTTTATTTTATTTTATTTTATTTTATTATTATTATTTTTTAATCTTCACCCGAGGATATTTTTCCATTTTTTTGTACAGATAGAGTGGGAGGGAGAGAGAGGAAAGGAGAGAGAGAGAGAAACATCGACGTGAAGGGACACATCGAGTGGCTGCCACCCGCACGACCAACCAGGGCCGGGGACAAACTGCAACCGAAGTACGTGCCCTTAGCGGGAACCGAACCCGGGTCTCTCCGGACCGCAGACCGACGCTCTAACCACTGAGCCAAACTGGCCAGGGCAAAAAATACCTATATTTTAAAAATATCTATACCTAAGACCTGTCTACAAGATTCTGATTTAATTGATTTAGGGTAGGGCCTGTGCATTGATATTAAAACCAAACAAACTATAACAACGAACTATAATGCCTTTAAGATTTGAGAATCACCAGATTGAATATCATTATATAGAGGTATTACTGAGCTCACCTGGCTCTTTGTACTTAATGTTAATGTTTTACTTCCCTCCCTTCCTCTCTTTTTACCTTTATTCCTTCTTTCTTCCCCTTGACCTCCAGAACAAGGGGGTAAATGTAGTGGTCTAGATACTTTTATGCCCATTTTAAAAATGAATAAACTGAGACTCATGAAATGAAATGGTACGATTGAGCTCACACGTTCCCTGGCCTTCCTGTGTCCTTATAAACAGTTTGTGTTTAGTTGCTATGCAATAGTGGGTGGTTCCAGAATTTGCTATGACCAGAGAGAAGGGAACCTTGGCTCAGATTTGCTATGTGGATGATTGAGAGTATACCAGGATCATAACCATCTCTAAAATCCAGTGGATTCTAGAAAATGACTCTCTGTATGGTCTTTGAAGTTTGCATTCTAGGTTTTTGCTGTTCTTGTGATAAATACACCCATTTCTCATGATTACCAGTGTTATACAATATAGAAGGATGAGGATACCTTGGACACATGGAAGGCCTGTAACATATAACTATGCTAAAGGTTTATATGCAGAGTAGAGAGAAGAGAGGAGCAACAAATTTATCAGCCAAGAATCCCTCAGAACAAGTCATTAAAACTTAATTATTGGTCTGGGACATAATCCCTCAAGAATCTGAAATTCAGTCCAAGGTCCTAAAATGAGGACACCCAGATGACTTAGGGATTTCGTTGTGTATACATTCATTATCTTTAATTTTAACCTATAAAAGGGCTGATTTAGATTATAGCAGTATTTTATCTGTAGTTATCATAACTGAAGATTTATTTTATCTCCGGCGAATTGTATTTTTGCACATGGATATCATGTCTGTTTTTTTTTTATTAGTAATTGTTTGCATGAGTATATGGTGAGGACAGGTATGAAGCAGATTTTTTTTATATATCACTTACGACCTTAGGGTATGTTTTTATCTGCTATGGTTATGTTTTCAATTGCCTGTTGAGACATAAATAATAATAATAATAATAGTAATAGTAATAGTAAAATAAAATCATCAGTGATATAATTTCAGATATTTTGGAATTAGGCAGGTGCCAGTACAAATTGTGACTCTGCTAAATGGTCTAACTTTGAGAACGTTGTGTAGCCTTGATCATCAATTTTCTCATCTTATAATGAATATAAATATATTTCGGAGTTATTATAAAGATGCAATTTACTATCAGCAAAGTACCTAAAAATGTTTGTCATGCAATGGAGAATTTTAATAGAACACAATTAATATCACTTTGTTTTTTTGGTGATTATTTTCTTTTTCATAGAGAAAGCTTTTATTTCCTCAGGTGTGGGCGTTGGATATCAAACTTTGTTAATTTTTTGTTATGATGTTTACCAACACAGCATTCCGGCTGATGTTGAGGGCTGGCCCTCTCTGAGAGCATGGTCTGCCAGGACCTCTTGCTTTTAGATTTTCTTCTTTCTCCCTCAAGCTTTATCAAAACCAGATCTCAATTACTTGTTCAAGAGGATTTTAAAAACTAATTCATACTAAGAGGTAAATTATTATCTGCAGTAATTTGTAAGAACTGTCAATGCTGTTTTTATTTTTAAAAAATGATCATTCTTTTTCTAGCACAATTCCCATTACTCAGTGATGGGTTCATCAGGAAAATTGCTATGGACCTCCTGGTAGCCCTTCCTAATGTCCTTCTTTAGGTAGGCGGGAAACAGAATTATGATTTTTTTTTTCCCCTTAGTCCTTGAACTTCTTAGTCCTTAAACTGATTTTTTTTACAATAAATTTTGTTAATCAGTGAAGTGATAATGAATTCAAAAACACTGAAAATTTTCAGAATAGTAAACACACATAGGAGTTGTATGAGTTTGTGTAGGTTCTGAACATCTCTGTAGTGATGTCTCGTAATTCCAATGTCTAATAGAACTAGACACACTATGTCTAATAGTCCTTCTTCTCTTAGAACACAAGTAAATTGAGTAAACCTGGGGTTTATATACTATTGTTACCTCTACTATGTGTCAGATGCTGTGCTAAAACTTCTAGATGTGCTTTCTAATCTAATCATCAAGATTACCCTATTAATTAAGTACTAACATAGTTACATTTAACATAGGAGAAATATGAGATTTAGTGAAGTTTAGAAATTTACCCAAGTGATCCAGCAGAGAAATGGCAGGATCAGAATTCATATTCAGGTTGTCCTTGTCCAGAGTTCATGCTTTTAATCCCACACTAAAGTGCCTTGCAAGATTAGCCCTGGAAAATAAGGTATTCAGTTATAAAGTGGTCTAAATTAAAATGATTAAAGAGTTTATTATTGAACATTCTGAATTTATGAAGCACATCATTCTCTAGTTGGTGTGAAATGTATTTTAGATTTCTTCCTGTGATTTGTAGAGCAGAAAGATGACCATTCATCCACTTAAGACATAAAATGCTTAATATGCTGTATGATTGATACCAAAATAACCTGACCTTAAGTCAGCTGTAAGTCAGCACACATTGCATCTTCTTGGCACCAAGTCACAGCAACTGTTGTTTTTTTGTTTTTGTTTTTTTTTTAATAAACTGAATTAGATGGGTATTTTTTTATTTTTATTTTTTTTTAAGCTTTAGAAAGTGTTCAGAGGGAAAAAAAAACTATTTCGGAGAAAATGAATTTGCTTGAGTATATACTTTGACTAAAGTCATAACTATCATGAGGATGACTATTTTTAATCTGAGTTCAAGACGCAAAGTAGAAGTAAGAAGGGTTTATTTGAATTTCATCAGCATCGGGTAGTGTTTATTATGTGCTAGGATAGGAGAAACTTAAGCAAACATGACAAGATCACTAGAACCCCAAAGTCAATTGAAGAGATAGACTCATAGATATAAAATGATAGTGTATGTTCCAAGAATGGAAGTGTTTCAGCAGAGGAGACTCTAATGAACTCACTCAGAGTGAATGAAATCAGGGAGATTTTCAAGAAGGATGTCAGGCATGCCTTAGGATTTAAGGATTGAATAGAATTTTTCCAGGCAGACAAGTTGGAAACAGGCATAGGCCAACTGTAGCCTTTGCCTGTGAGGTAAAATGGAGGGTGTCTGGTTCACCAGGTGATTGCTTGCTTGATTGACATGCCAGTATAGAATCTATAGGCAATTACAGAACATCCAGGGCTTTTGAAACCCCATAATTAATTTGGTGGGTTTACTTCTTACTAGGGGTATTATATTTATTTACAAAAGTGCCTTTATTCCTCTCACCCTTATGATGAAAATGCAAGCCTGGGTGTTCTTCCAGGAACAGAATGTTTCATAGCCTGAAATACGGACAATGAATGGACTCTAGACGGTTTTCACTCATTACAGCCATTAAGGGACTAAAAATGTTCTTCGAGGCAACTTTCCATTAAGAGGAACTAAGAGATTATATCATTTTATTGAGTCTTTAAAATACAGACAGTGTTCAGATGCTGAACCAAAATATTTGTTACTTTATGTGAACACAGTTCTACATATACATGCCTGCCAATGGAACCAAGACTTTATTTTTGGTGTGGTTTTTTTTTTAAATTGATTTTTTTAAGAGAGAGAGATAGAAACATTGAAGTGAGAGAGATATATCCATTGGCTGCCTCCCCTACTGGGGATTGAGCCCACAACCTGGGCATGTGCCCTGATTAGGAATTGAACCAGGACATCACAATCCATGGAACAACACTCAATCCACTGAGCCACACTAGCCGGGCTTTGGTGTGGTTTTATTACTATAGATATAGATATAAATGTATATACATGTGTGTTGTAGATGTTTATGTAAATATTCAGTAATTATGGGAGTTTAGACAAGTTGTTTGTTGTCTTAAAGACTTAGTTTCTTTGTTACTTGGAGGGTGAGAATTATCAGTAATTTCTATTCTGCACTTAACAAATAGACTCTCATGAGGGTCACATGGAGCGTAATGATCATAATGAACATATATTGAGTCCTTACTGCATATGCCTAACTCTGTTTCAAGAGCTTTACATGCATTATCTCATTTACCTCGTCCATCATCTCTATGACGATGCTACTCTTGTCCCCATCCTATAGATGAGGACAGTTGGGCACAGAACCAGAACTGGGGTGTGAATTGTGCAAGGCTTCATCTGGTGAGTGATAGAACCAGGCATATCATTGGCGGCCTCCAGTGGTAGATCCCACACATTTCACCACTAGTCCTGTGATTTGATTGTATCAGCTAAACAACTGCGGATGTCATTCTAATCACTCCTAAAAATCACCAAAACGTATCTTATGTGCAGCAGAACATTCTAAATGCTGTTTGGCCTGGTAGGGAACTTTGTCACCTCTCCTGTTCACTCCCTTTTTCCTAATTTGCTGAAAGCAGGACTGTGACTTAATTTTTCTCTTCTTTTTTCAGGCCCATCCTTCTTCCCTGGAATTCATATTTTATATAATTCAGTCTGCCAGTTCATTGCATTATTTGATGCAAAAAGCCATGATTTAAATAAAAATATAAGAAAGCTCTCTAAAATGTTTTACATATGAGTCAATATTATTTGAAAAAGGATGCTTTGCATAACATAATTTTTTATCACATGTAGCTACTTGGTTCTTTTTTTTTTTTTGCTACTTGGTTCTTAAATGTCTTCTTTCTTTTTCTTTTCTTTTCTTTTCTCTTCTTTTCTTTTTTTTTTAAGTCTTCTTGATAAGATTCCTCACTCCCTCGGGTATCAGTTTGTTCTTCATCACAACTTTTAACTGGACTGTAAGCTCTGTGAGAGTATTGAAAATACCTGTTGTGTTACTAGTGTATGCTAAGCACCTGGTATGTACTGGATAATCAAAAATATATTTCTGAGAAAAAGAAAAGAAGAAAAAAAGCAAAGAAAGAAAAAAATAATGAATAAATGAGTGGGTGAATGATCAGTAGCTTCTTCTTGCTGTTGTATATGTCTTCCTCTAGGACTTCTTATTTTCCCATATAACCCTAAATCACTGATTTTAATCTGCTCTGGACTTGAAGTCAGTTAACCAAACATGCTAACTCTGTGCATAAACTAAGAGTAAAAAGGCACACTGTGGGGCTAAGGAGCTCTCAGTGAATAGACTTAGTAACTTTAACTTATTAAGTACATTTTATTAGTATATAGTATGTTAATATTATATAATATGACTTAATTAATGTAAAATATTATTATACATTGCTCTCTGAAATGGTTATTATTAGTGAAGTGAATTCCAGATAGATGTTGTACCACTGTATGTTATTAGGGCTATTAATAATAGGTGGTTTTTATTTGTAGATTGCTTTCTATATGTAAACATTGTCTTATTTATACATATTATTTACTATAATCTTCAAAGTCATTACAAAATTGGTCCTATTATTATTTTCACTTTATACATAATGAAACTATCCAAGAACCCGAAGTACAGAGGAGGTGATGATGGCAGAATGACAAATCACGTGCTCCATGCCTGGCTTTGCTGTTGGTGTGCACAGTCTTTGTTCTTTAGGTATCAGCTGTCTAAGCTCTAACAGTTGCATCATAGTGATGCAGAAGAAGCACAGGCTGCTGTTCCTACATTTACATATAGGTTGGTTGGGAGCAGCCCATGAAGCAGGGCCCTTTGGTGCTTTTTACTTGAGTGGCACATCATGCTGCTCCATTGCCAGAACAAAGACACGGTTGGATCTTTTTTTTTTTTTTTTTATGAATTTTTATTTATTTTTTTGTTACAGATATTTTACCTTTTTACCCCATTGGCACCCCCCACCCCACCCCCTCCACCCTGTCCCCGGCTTAGTTGTCCATATCCATTGGTCATGCATACATGCATATAAGTTCTGTGGTTTATCTCTTCCCACCCCCCCACCCCCCATCCCCTCTTCTGAGGGATGTCAGTCTGTGCCCTACTTCCATGTGTCTGGGTCTACTGTATTCCTCAGACTGTTATGTTCATTATATTCCGTATATAAGTGAGATCATGTGGTATTTGTCTTTTTCTGCTTGGCTTCTTTCACTTAGGATAATACTTTCCAGGTCCCTCCATGTCGTCTCAAAGGATAAGAGATCTTTCTTTCTTACCGCTGCATAGTACTCCATTGTGTATATGTACCACAGCTTTTTGATCCATTCGTCTACTGGTGGACACTTGGGCTGTTTCCAGATCTTAGCTATTGTAAATAGTGCTGCTATGAACATGGGGGTACATATATTCTTCCTGATTGGTGTTTCAGGCTTCTTAGGGTATATTCCCAGCAGTGGGATCACTGGGTCAAATGGAAGTTCAATTTTTAATTTTTTGAGGTAGCACCATATTGTTTTCCATAGTGGCTGCACCAGTCTGCATTCCCACCAGCAGTGTATTAGAGTTCCCTTTTCTCCACACCCTCGCCAACACTTGTTGTTTGATGATTTGTTGATGGCGGCCATTCTGACAGGTGTGAGGTGATACCTCATTGTTGTTTTAATTTGCATCTCTCGGATGATTAGTGATGTTGAGCATTTCTTCATATGTCTCTTGGCCATTTGTATGTCCTGTTTGGAGAGGTGTCTATTCAGCTCCTCTGCCCATTTTTTAATTGGGTTCTTTGTCTTCCTTTTGTGGAGTTGTGTGAGCTCTCTGTATATATTGGAAATTAACCCCTTATCTGATACATCATTGGCAATGATGGTCTCCCATACAGTGGGTTGCCTTTCCATTTTGATGATCGTTTCTTTTGCTGTGCAGAAGCTTTTTAGTTTGATGTAGTCCCATGTGTTCATTTTCTCCTTTATTTCTGTTGCCTTAGGTGATGTATCAGTGAAAATTCTGCTCCGTATGATGTCCGAAATTTTGTTGCCTACATTTTCTTCTAGAATTTTTATGGATTCACGGGTCACATTTAAGTCTTTTATCCATTTTGAGTTTATTTTTGTGTATGGTGTAAGTTGATGGTCGAGTTTCATTTTTTTGCATGTAGCTGTCCAATTTTCCCAACACCATTTATTAAAGAGGCTGTCTTTACTCCACTGTATGCTCTTGCCACCTTTGTCAAATATTAATTGAGCGTATTGCCTTGGGTCCATTTCTGGGTTTTCAGTTCTGTTCCACTGGTCTATATGCCTGTTCTTGTGCCAGTACCAGGCTGTTTTGGTTACAGTCGCTTTGTAGTATAACCTGATATCTGGTAATGTGATCCCTCCAACTTTGTTCTTCTTTTTCAAGATTGCTGTGGCTATTCGGGGTCTTTTTTGGTTCCATATGAACTTTTGAAGTATTTGTTCTAGTTCTATGAAATATGTCGTTGGTATTTTGATGGGGATTGCATTGAATCTATAGATTGCTTTGGGTAGTATGGACATTTTAATTATGTTAATTCTTCCAATCCATGAACAGGGTATGTTCTTCCACTTTTTTATATCTTCCTCTATTTCTTTTTTCAATGACCTGTAGTTTTCTGCAAATAGGTCCTTTACTTCTTTGGTTAAGTTTATTCCTAGGTATCGTAATTTTTTTGGAGCGATGGTAAATGGGATTGTTTTTTCAGTTTCTCTTTCTGTGAGTTCATCATTGATGTACAAGAATGCCGTCGATTTCTTGACGTTAATTTTGTATCCTGCTACTTTGCCAAATTCATTTATTAAGTCTAATAGATTTTTGATGGAGTCTTTAGGGTTTTCTATGTACAATATCATGTCATCTGCAAATAATGACAGTTTCACTTCCTCCTTTCCAATTTGGATCCCTTTTATTTTTTCTTCATGTCTGATTGCTGTGGCTAAGACTTCCAGTACAATGTTAAACAAGAGTGGCGAAAGTGGACATCCCTGTCTTGTTCCTGTTCTTAATGGAAATGTTTTTAGTTTCTGTCCATTGAGTATGATGTTGGCTGTAGGTCTTTCATATATGGCCTTTATTATGTCAAGATATGATCCCTCTATTCCTACATTGCTGAGCGTTCTTATCAGAAATGGATGCTGGATTTTGTCGAATGCTTTTTCAGCATCTATTGATATGATCATGTGGTTTTTATTCTTCATTTTGTTTATGTGGTGTATCACGTTTATTGATTTGCGAATATTGTACCAGCCTTGCATCCCTGGAATGAATCCCACTTGGTCATGGTGAATAATTTTTTTGATGTATTTCTGGATCCGATTTGCTAGTATTTTGTTCAGGATTTTGGCATCTATGTTCATCAGGGATATTGGCCTGTAGTTTTCTTTCTTCGTAGTGTCTTTTTCTGGTTTTGGAATTAGAATTATGCTGGCCTCATAGAACGTGTTTGGAAGTCTTCCTTCTTCTTGAATTTTTTGAAATAGTTTGAGGAGAATGGGTGTTAGTTCTTTTTTGAATGTTCGGTAAAACTCCCCCGTGAAACCATCTGGGCCTGGGCTTTTGTTTGCTGGGAGAGTCTTGATTACCTCTTCAATTTCCTTAGTTGTTATTGGTCTGTTCAAGTTTTCTATCTCTTCCGGGAATAGTTTTGGGAGACTGTGTGTTTCTAGAAATTTGTCCATTTCGCTGAGATTGTCGAATTTGTTGCCATATAGTTGTTCATAGTAGTTGTTAACGATCTTTTGTATTTCCGTGGTGTTGGTTGTTACTTCTCCTCTTTCATTTCTGATTTTGTGTATTTGGGTTCTCTCTCTTTGTTTCTTGGTGAGTCTAGCTAAGGGTCCATCAATCTTGTTTATCTTTTCGAAAAACCAGCTCTTTGTTTCATTGATCCTTTGAATTGTTTTTTTGGTCTCTATGTCATTTATTTCTGCTCTGATCTTTACTATTTCCTTCCTTCTACTTGCTCTGGGGTTTTCTTTTTGTTTGCTTTCTAATTCTTTAAGTTGTGAGGTTAGACAGTCAATTAGAAATTTTTCTTGTTTTTTGAGGTAGGCCTGTAGTGCTATGAACTTCCCTCTCAGAACTGCTTTCGCTGCATCCCATAGATTTTGTGTTGTTGTGTGTTCATTTTCATTGGTTTCCAGGAAGTTTTTGATTTCTTCCTTGATCTCCTCGGTGACCCATTCATTGTTTAATAACATGCTATTTAGCCTCCATGTGTTGAAATGTCTTTGCATGTTCTTGTTGCAGTTGATTTCTAGTTTCATGCCATTGTGATCTGAGAAGATGCTTGATATGATTTCAATCTTCTTGAACTTGTAGAGATTTAGTTTGTGTCCTATCATGTGGTCTATCTTTGAGAATGTCCCATGTGCACTTGAGAAGAATGTGTATTCTGTAGTTTTGGGGTGTAATTCTCTGTAGATATCTATTAAATCCATTTGGTCTAGTGCTTCATTTAGAGTCTCTGTTTCCTTGCTAATTTTTTGCCTAGAGGATCTATCCAGTGCTGTCAACGGGGTGTTGAAGTCCCCAGCTATGATTGTATTGTTGTCGATTTCTCCTTGGAAGTCCTCCAGAAGATTTTTAATATATTTTGGTGCTCCTATATTGGGTGCATATATGTTTATCAAGGTTATATCTTCCTGTTGGATAGATCCTTTCAATATTATGTAGTGGCCGTCTTTGTCTCTAGTTATGGTCTTCATTTTGAAATCTATTTTATCAGATATGAGAATTGCTACCCCAGCTTTTTTTTGCTTTCCATTTGCTTGGAAAATTTTTTTCCATCCCTTCACTTTCAACCTATGTGAGTCTTTTGTTGAGAGATGGGTCTCTTGTAAACAACATATAGATGAGTCATGCTTTCTTATCCAATCAGCTACTCTGTGTCTCTTTATGGGAGCATTCAGTCCATTTACGTTTAAGGTGATTATTGATATGTACTTATTTATTGCCATTTTTGTTTAGTGTGGTTCTATTTTTGTTCCCATTTCTACTGCTAATTACAGCAGTCCTTTTAACATTTCTTGCAGTGCTGGTTTGGTGCTAATGTATTCCCTTAGCTTTTTTTTGTCTGGGAAGCTCTTTATTTGATCTTCTATTTTGAATGATAGCCTTGCTGGGTAGAGTAGTCTTGGATTCAGATTCTTGTTTTTCATGACTTTGATTACTTCATGCCATTCCCTTCTGGCCTGTAGTGTTTCTTGTGAGAAGTCAGCTGAGAGCCTTATGGGGTTCCCTTTGTAGGTAACCTGTTGCTTATCTCTTGCTGCTTTTAGGATTCTCTCTTTGTCTTTAATTTGTGGCATTTTAATTACTATGTGTCTTGGTGTGGGCCTGTTTGGGTTCTTCTTACTTGGGACTCTCTGTGCTTCTTGAACTTGAATGCCTTCTTCCTTCACCAAATTAGGGAAGTTTTCTCTCACTATTTTTTTGAATATATTCTCTATCCCTTGCTCCTTTTCTTCTTCTTCGGGGACTCCTATGATGCGAATATTATTACGTTTCCAGTTGTCCCATAGTTCTCTTAAGCTGTCTTCCTGTTTTTTAATAGTTTTTTCCTTTTGTTTTTCTGATTGGTTGATTTTTTCTACCCTGTCTTCTAATTCGCTGATCCGGTCCTCAGCTTCCCCTACTCTGCTTTTTAAACCTTCCAATGTGTTTTTCATTTCGGATATGTCATTTTTTATCTCTTCTTGTTGGTTTTTAATTTCCATTTGGCTTATTTTCAGTGTCTCTATGTCCTTACTCATGCTGTTCAGCTTCCTCAAGATCATGGCTCTGAATTCTAGCTCTGTTAACATGCCTAATTGCTCCACATTGATCTCATCTTCGGTGGAGGTGGTTTGCTTTCATTTGGCTTCTGTTTCTGTGTTTCACCATTTTAGCTATCACTCTGGGCTTTGGAGCCTGTCAAGTTCTCCCTGTGGGTGTTGGTGTTCTGCTGTTTGTGGCTCCCTCTCCTGTGTTTAGATGAGCGAGGGAGGACCCGCATTGAACACCACTGTCAAGTCTTACTTTCCTGGTTAAAGCTGCCAGCCCAGGAAACGTACTGTTATCCTCTAGCTTTTTGCCTGGAAGCTAGCAGTCTAGGTTAATTGATGAGTTTTGGGTTGTCAGTTGATTGAAAAACTCCCTCTGGTGCTCAGCCAAGGGGCTTTCACGAGGGTGGGGCAGATGCTGGTCCTTAGTGAGCCTCAATTAACACTTCAATGGCCCACAGGGTGGGGTTGGATCTCCGAGGGAGGGGCTGCTGCCTCTCTCAGAGCCCTGGGAAGAAGCAATGTGGCCACCGTCCTGAGTGGCTGCACTCAGCCAAAGCTCCGAGAGCCCTCCAAACCCCGAGTGTCCCGACACAGTTCCAGTCCAGTCCGCCCTCCCTCCGCCGGAGCCCAAGGTGAGTGGCTGTGGCTGTTTCAGCCTCTGTCCCGGCTGCGCTGTGGGGCCGCCTGGGAGTGTAACCCGCGGGCGCCGCTTATAGCTAAGGCCGCTGCCGAGTTGCCGACCGTGGGCTCCAGCCCCGTCTCGCGCCTTCGCAAGCCTACCGGGATGGAGTCAGTGTCCCTCGTTGTATGGTCCTCGCAAGCTGCTTTTCTGTTGGTTTTTCCCGTCGATTTGTCTGTGTTATAGTTGTAATTCCAGTTTGGTTCTGGGAGACGGTCTGTGTAGCTCCGTTCACTCCGCCGCCATTTTTCGGTCTCCCGGTTGGATCTTTTTAAAGAGGTAACGTTTGAGTCAAGCTTTGAAGAATGAATAGGGTTTGGAAAGGTTATGTGGACAAAGGAGCATTCCCTTAAAGAAAAGGTGGGAATATCTGCTTAACTGTAATCAGCATGGCTTTTCAATCCTTAATCTCATCAAGAGAACATCCCATCTAAAAGTGGAAGGAAAGCTTCCCATTTGTAACTCAGATACCCAAGACATAATTTCAGGCCAACCCTTCTGGCTCTGACTTGTGTCTTAAATTTCCAACACTGTGTCATATAAGGCATATGATTTTGTCTTCAGATGAGCGGATGGTTTTGTAAGAAGTAGATGACCTGAAAAATGGATATGATAAAAACAAACTTCAACGTGACTGAATTTGTGTTCCTGGGGCTCTCATCAGAGCCAAAGGTGCAGCTCATTCTTTTTATTGTGTTCTTGTTCTTCTATGTATTAACGGTGGTTGGAAATATTATTATTATCACTGTTATCCACATAGACCCTCGTCTCCATACCCCCATGTACTTTTTTCTTACTAATTTATCCTTTCTGGATATCTGCTACACCTCCACCAATGTCCCACAGATGCTGTCCAACATGGTGGGAAAAAAGACCATCCCATTCTCCAGCTGTGCTACTCAGATGTACTTCTCCCTCACCTTTGGAATGGTTGAATGTGTTCTCCTCGGTGTCATGGCTTACGACAGATATGTAGCCATTTGTCATCCTCTTCATTATACTGTCATTATGGACCAAAACACCTGTGTCCAGCTAGCAGCCATTTCTTGGTCCAGTAGCTTCCTGATTTCCATGATTATCAATGCCTTCACTTTGAGTTTGCCCTACTGTGGGCCCAATGTCTTGGATCACTTTTTTTGTGAGGTACCCTCTGTCTTGAGATTGGCTTGCACTGACACCTCATTTACTGAGAAGGTGGTTTTTATCTTCAGTATCATCATCGTCTTCATTCCTTTTCTCCTCATTGTTGTTTCCTATGCCAGAATCCTTTTATCAGTTCTCAGGATGAGGTCAGCCTCCGGGAGGCACAAGGCACTATCCACCTGTGCCTCCCATCTGACAGTGGTCGCCTTATTCTATGGAACTGCCATCTTCATGTACATGAGACCCCAGCTGAAGTCTTCCAGGGCCGGGGGTAAGATCATTGCGGTGTTCTACACTGTGATCACACCGATGCTCAACCCCTTGATCTATAGCCTGAGGAACCAGAATGTGAAAGGAGCTTTAAAGAGAGCTATTGCAAAACAGAAGACATAAGATTTGAATGAGACACCAAGGTTAACTGTCCACCTAAGATAATTGACTTCTGAATATGAAATGACAGAGTAAAAAATAGCTTGGACAGTCAACATCCTCTCTTTCATACATAAAAGACACATAAATCCAGCTGCAAGCTCTTCAGGAATATCTTCTCCAAAGTCAAACTTAGCTTCAATGTGTCAGAACAACTCCCTCTATTGTATGTCTATTTCCTTACTCCCTGAAAAATCTTGGTTCTCTAAAACCATAGAATGTCTGAAAGTAATTGCTTGGAATTACATCAGTAAATAAGCAAGGTGAAAGAACTTACTCCTGCTAGGAAGATCGAAAGCACTTTGATAGAGAGAAGCATTCTTAATTTCCAACTCAGGTACTGAACTTCAGATAAAGGGTTTTTGGGTGCAACATTTCACCTCTATCTTAAATTTGTAGTTTTCAAGGGAAAAAGACCCCACATCTACTTTGTGCTTTGGATCTGTAGTAAAATATTGCTTAATTTAAATTTCAACTGAGCTTTACCCTTCCTTCAGATCCTGGTGTGTAGTATGCCTTTTTGCAATGGGTAAATAAATCTGAGCTTATTTGACTACAGTTTTGTTCCTGGTGGTCTTAGGTTAATTGTGTGGATGAAAAACAATAATGGTAAGCAGCAGAAGATTTAATCAAATATTAATTTATGTGTTCATTCATTCATTCATTCATTCATTCATTCATTCACTACATAGCATTGAATAACTATATAACATAATGTTAAATAAAATAAAAATACTTATTGTCTTCATGTATACATATATACAATATACATATAATATATATATGTATACTGACGAATGGTGATAAATGCAATAAAGGAAATAATTATCAAATTATTGGCAGTGGCAGACAGTAATAGGTTGAGTGACCTCCGAGGAGGCTGCCTACAATGACAAGAGGAGAGGTTAAAGTATGTTGAGAAACATCTGTAACAAAAACAAATTAATAAAAGAAAAGAAAAGAAAACAAACAAACCAACCTTTTTAGCTAGAGGGTGGTTGTAAACAGAGACTGGAGATGTGAGAGAGTTTGCTCTATTTGAAGGAATAAGAAAACCAATGAGAAGCAGAGCAGCAGGCACCAGCTAGACCACGCAGGCTGAGTTGACGGTGATGAGGAATAGGGATTTGTTCTCAATATAATGTATTATGAAGAAGGGTGATATGACACAACTGATTTTGTTGTTGTGAATCCTCACTCAAAGATATTTTCCCATTGATTTTCAGATAGAGTGGAAGGGATGAAGGGAGAGAGAGACACATCAACTGGTTGCCTCCCGCACAATTCCAACAGGGGCCGGGGATGGAACTTGCAACTCAGGTATGTGCCCTTGACCAAGAATCAAACCCAAGACCCTTCAGTCTGTGGGCTGATGATCTAGCCGCCGAGTCAAACTGGCCAGGGGGGACACAACTGATGTTTTAAAAAGGTTTTTCTTTTGCTGTGTGGAAGACAGACCGACGGTATTACCTTTATAATTCTTTGAATGAAGAGGATAGCAAAATACAACTTAGCGTTAATATACTTGGTAAACCTAAATATGGCCTGTGATTAACATGCTGTTAAATTAGAGATAAACTGTTTTTAAAATTGTTTCTCACTCTTTTCACATTTTATTAGAGTAAAATAAAAAGAATGTGATTTACCTTTTAGAGATAACCAATGATAAAAATGCACCCATTTGTTTTACCTAAATGTAAAGTCATCTAGGTCAGTAAATGAAGCATCTCTGATGGAATGAAGTACACATCACTTATTAAAAACTGATTACAAACTGAACAGAAAAATCACCAATAAAATAATCAAATTTATTCCATAGTATGTCTTTTTTAAAATTCTTACCTGAGAATTTTTTTTTTTTTAATTTTAAAGAGAAAGAAAGGGAATGGAGGTGGGGTGAGGAGAGAGAGAGAGAGAGAGAGAGAGAGAGAGAGAGAGAGACAGTGATGTGACAGAGAAACATTGATCTATTGCCTCCTGTGCATGTCCCAACCAGGGATCAAACCTGCAATCTAGCTATGTGCCCTGACTGGGAATTGAACCCTTAACCATTTGTGTACAGGACAATGCTCCAACCAACTGAGATACCTGGCTAGGGCTGTAGTATGTTTTTTAATATTTGCCTTAATATACAAATGACTTGATGTATTTTATATGTTTTCAATACATGAACAAGGATTAGAAACTTAAAATTTAACCAACTTTCTTTGAACAATTGATTTAAAGTGAAAGGTGGCATTTAAAATTCTTATAAACATCACTGAATAAGAAATACCTGCTTAGTTGGCTATTTATAAATTAGAAACAAACAAAAAATACTGCAAAACCTTTCTCATGTGGGCCACATATAGCCAAAACATGAAAAACAAGTGGAATTGAATCTTTGCTTTTCTAGTAAGTCATTATTTATACCAATCATTGGACCTCATCGATTCAGTTTGACTAGATTGTTTGGATCAGTACTTGGAATGGGATGAACTAAGAAAAACGATGCCATCCAACAGCCCACTATCTTAGTTCTCAGGCTCTGCAAGCAAGTGTTCTTCCTTTCCTGTTTGCTTCTATTGATATAAGAGGAAAATATAATGCTTCAAGACATCCAACTGATAATTATGTACATGTGATATTACCATCATTGCTAGAACCAACAACAATTAATTTCAAGACTAACACAAATACTGGTGAACTCAACAGTTGTTGGTCATTCACAACATCAAATGTCCAATTGAATTATTTCCTCCCTACATTTATTTGAAATCATGACAACATGAAGGCAACACAATTAAGAAATACACGAACTACTACTTTGACTATTTTAAATAGAATTAAAGCTCACAATAAACAAAATACTTAGAGAATGGACTACTGTTATGACCTAAATTTTCTCAGTGCTTGATTGATCAGTATTATTGCATATTATGGAAGACTAGGTTTAGAATGAGAATAATGCCAAGGTTTAATTAAGCTATGTTAATATAAAGAAATCATTTCTTTCCTATGGACCTTATTTCCTTCATTTACAAAATTAAATAGTTGTCGGGTTAGAAAATCTTTAAGAATGTATGTATGTATGCATCTACCTATCTCTTTCTATCATCTCTCTATCCATATCTAGATATCTCTGTTTTCTCTAGAACAGATGTATTACCAAATTGATATAAATCTGTCAAAATTTCTTCTGAAATAGCTATATATTTTCACCTTTTTAGTTTTGGCTGGTTAATTATAAGAACAACAACGCACTGTTGAAAAGTTTTAATGTCATCACTGTAGGTATAGGGACCATTACTATTATACACCATGTTATCAGCTTTCCTAATGGGCACCTTTCTTTTAAAAGTAAAAAATGAGAATTTAGTATCCAAGTTAGTTAGTATAAGAATTGCAAAATATTGAAAGGGAAGAAAGTCATGGTGAAACTAATTATTCCTCATCAATATGACTTTGTCAGCATACTCAGAAAGTTGAAATGCTTCTTTTATAGTCTCCTTTTGGCTCTTTCTCTCACTTATTCATGTTATAGTGACTTCTCTAGCCTGTTTGACCTTGCAGAGATTCAGTTCACCAGAGTCATAGGCAAATGTGAGTCTTCCAACAAGCACTTCACAGAACAGTCTTGTCTAAATCCTGACTGATCAATCTAACCAATGTAGTCATGAATCTAGCCCTTAAGAGAGGTTCCCCAAATCTCTTCCCAAATTATGATCATCCCTGTCATTTTCTAAAATGCTCTATGTTTCTCTATCCTATGGAACACTTGATTAGAATTCAGAAGGAATTAGTTCTAATCCTAGCTCTACCACTTGTTATAAAATAAGAAAACGTTGGCATGGTATTTAAACTTCTATAACTCCAGTTTCATTATCTTCAAAAATAGGGCTAATAATGCTGTCCTAAGAAATCTCAAATCTCATACATTTTTTTTTCAGTAAATTTTCTGAGACTCAAAATTGGGACTGGATTTTGGTAGTTCTTCTCTCGTCCAGCAGGATGTGGCATTGATTCACTTCTTATGTACCAGAAAAACAAAAACAAAAAACGAGCCCACCTTAAAGTCTCACAGTCTACCAAAGAGGCCTTCATTTTCAGGAGTACATTTTTTAATGTTATAAAAGAAATATGTGCACTGTACTTCTCTAACACAGAAAAAAGATGCCGTTAAGCCCAAAAGTGCTTAAATACTCTACTTAGGTTTTTCATATATATTAGTATTTGAACTAGGGCCCTTTTGAGAGTGAAAGGTAGCATTATTGATACTCCAGAACAATAGGCAAAAAACAGCAACAAACTGTCTTGAGCTAGAGAGACAACTGTCCACAATATCATTATCTTGCTTACTTCTCATAGCAACCTCATGCTTGTAGGTATTATTGGTAACATTTCACAAATACAAAAACCCTGGAAGGTGAGTCTAGGAGTGATTTATACAAGAAATGATTATTGATATGCAACATAGAAGTGTGTGTTTTCTAGGTGGGTTAGTAGAGTTGTAGCATAGGAACTAGTATAAACAAAAGTATACAAAGGGAGAAATTGCATGGTGTATTGAGTTCAATGTGATTTGAACTTCTGTGAGGCGGGATGTGGAAGGAAATGGCTGAGATGAAGCTGAAAACGTGGAATTTCAGATGTCACCTATGAATTCCGTTAATAGTGTTGACTTCATTATGGGCTCCTAGCTCATTCTCCTAGAACCAGGTTTAGTGAGAGGACTTGCTCTTCTCATCAACACTTGATCTAACAGAGTTAAACACACAGACACCATGATGTGCTCACTATTGCAATGGGGGCTTGGGGCTATCAAAGAAGAAGGGTGTAGAGAGGGCAGAGATTTGGGAAGGACACAGAGGTAGAAAAGTACGAGGGTTATTGAACAAATAGTTTTATAGGAGAATATGTTGAGCAAAGAAAGCAGGGAGAAATAATACCAGAGAGGTGGTTTAAGGAAGGGGACCTGGAATCTTAAGCAAAGGACTTTGGCAATGTTATAGTCCTTTATGAATAGAAGAGGGATAACTATGAAATAGATAAGAGACCTGAGATGCTAATTATTCCAGGTGTCTTCTCTAAGGCAGATATTGAAGGTAGGAACTTTAGCTTAAATCCCTCCCCTGGGAGAAGACCAGACATAGGCTACATGTAAAAGTTTTATTCATGCCCCATTAAGAAAAGCTCACCATCTTAAACCTGCTGGAGGCGCTGTCATATACACAGACATACTAGCTTAGGGGCTAGGGTGCTATACCCATTTCCTCAAAGGTTGACCTGCTGATGGATTTGTGACAGGATTTCAGGGAGCAAAGAGAAATCTTCTTTATTGAACTACACCCCTCCTCCCACTGAACACCCAGGCAAAATGACTCATGGGCATGTCCTGTGGTTCCAGACTCTTTGCTTTTGATTACTATCTTTCCTTATTCTGGTATTCCCGACCTCATTTGCTTCCCTCTTTAATTTCTGAGCCACATTTCAGGAACAACTCAGATGCCCCCTCCTCCATAAAGGTACCCTGAGCTCCCAAGGGAAAATGTTATCATTCTAGTGCGAGCTTACAAAGCACTTTGTCTGCAAATCTTTTTGGACATTTATTTTTATTTTTTCTGTAATACAGGGTATTTGCATTTATCATATCTTCCTATGGGTATAAATTATATGCAATTAGAATTATATATAATCATATATATACATATATAATCATATATATTTATATAAAATCATATTGTCCACCATGTCATAAACACAGATTGTTAAAAAAAAACAACAACTCTCATCTGAGTTTATATAGCTTGAGCATGGAGGAAGCAAAGTTGAATCTAAGCTTTCTTCTACTCTGACAGCTCCCCTTTTAACCACTTCTGCATCAATTTTTTTTTATATTACACTTTTTGAGTAAAAAGAAACCAATTTACATGATTTTTGAAGTCTATAATACAGAATATAATTGACACATTTACCTTTGTTATGATTTTATTACTGGACAAAAATATGTAAAAATAGAATTCAGGCCTTTTCAAATATAAGACATTTGTTGATCGACTTATTTGAGTAAACTAATAGTATACCAGGTAAATAATAGTCCTTATTTTATTGATGAAACAGCTGAAGTACAGAGACAGTAAGGTATTTATCTGAAATAATTATTGGTAGGATTGGGCTAAGAGCAAGGTGGTCAATTCTATCCATTTTTCTCTTGCCATTATAAATTGATATGTATGCTTCTACCACCAACTAGGTGGAAAATAATTTCCTCGCTTTATTGCATCATAATGATAGCGCAAATATGGATAGTTAAAATATAAATGCAGGAAAAATAGAAACAACTAATTTTTATTAAGTATTTGCATATGACAGATTATTTACAGAGATTACTGCATGTCCTTTGAAAAATACCAAAAGGTAAGCATTATTATTCTCATTTAGTAAATGAAGAAATCTTCTGGAGATCAAGTAACTTGCCTAAAATCACATAGCTAGAAAACAGCACAGCCTTGGTGAGGGCTTCTTTCTAAATAGTCCAAAGCTTGAATGTTTGTTGTTTAGTCAAAATGAAAAGTGTGGCCCTTGGGTCAATTTATTTTTCATTTTTAAATTATTTAATTATTATTTTTTGTTAATTCTCACCTGAGGATAGTTTCTATTGATTTTTTTTTTTTTTTAGATGAGAGGAAGGAAAGGAAGGAGCCTGGATGTGAGGTGGGGGGAAGGGGGAGAGGGAGGGAAAGAGAGAGAAACGTTGATGTGAGAGACACATTATTTGTTGCCTCCTGCACGATACCAACCAGGGCTGGGGATCGAACCTGCAACCCAGGCATGTGTCCTTGACAGGTAATCAAACAGACCCTTCTGTCACAGGCCTATGCTCTAACCATTGAGAAAACTAGCCAGGGCCAATTTTTTGAAAAAAATCTTTACCTGAAGATATGTTTTTATTGACTTTTTTAGAGAGAGACAAAGGGAAGGGGGTGGGGAGAGAAAGAGACATCAAAATATTGATCAGTTGCCTTCCATACGAACCTTGACTGGGGATCGAACCTGAAACCTGGGTATGTGCAACCTTGGTTTGCAGTTGTTCAAGAACAAAATTCAGCGGAATGAAGTTGAAGATATAATTGGCTTTGTTAAGTGATTCATCAATCAGACAACATCCCATCTAACAAGCAGTAGAGTGGACACAGACAGGGGTTGTACAAAATGAAAGGTTTTTATATGAAGAAGGCTAGGGTAAGAGAACTATTAACAAAAGAAGAAAAGGAATTGTTTTTAGACCAGGTCATCTTTGTTTGGGGGTCAAGGGAACTGCAAAGGGTTTTATTGTGCAGTTATCTCTTTTTTCTATGGGGCTGGGGGTGGGGGTGGGGGTGGGGTGAAGAGAGCCAAAGTGAGATAACCTCATTGGTATTGACCAGAAAATCCCAAACTGGTGTCTAAAGATTATATTTCTGGGATGGGTTAAAATAGCAACCAGGGAGGCATCAAGTCTAGATTTGGTATCATGGGCTTTACCACAAGTGATGCTATTTTGGGCCTGTAGTTTTCTCTTTAACATAGTTAATGGAATAAGAACATCTTTTATTTATTTATTTTTTCTTCTTACTTTTCACAGAGCCTATATATTTACACATTGGATTATAGAAGGACCTGAAGGCTAAATCTCTGGACTGCCAAATCTATATCTGTCTATTAACTACTGTACTTTCCCCATAAGGTAACACCAGGAATGTGCTTTTGGAAATTCATGATATGATTGGATAAGTTTGAACCAAGCAGTTGCCACTCCTATGTAATGACACTCATTAAAAAGCTTGATAAATAATGGGTCTTTTATTCCTAAAACTCTGGTGTTTTGCATAATGAATGGAGCTACTCGACACGTAAGGACAAGCATTGTTTCCCTGTCCTTTGACTATATTGCACTGGAGGAGGATTGGGGTAGAAAGATTATCGACTGTAAGTATTCAAACTGATGGTGTGATGGAATTTCAGCACATCTGAGAACAACATAGATTTCTCCAGATCTCAGTCTCTTGTCTTTTCCATGCTATCAATACCTGACATTCTTATTTCTTTGTTAAAAATTCGTAGTTCTGAGAACACGTAAAGAAAAATTATATTGTCTTCTAATGCCAGTCACTGATAGATCAGAGTTAATGAGATTATTATCTAATAAGGGCCTAGGGATGATGGTGGAAAGCATGGTTACCCTTGGCATCAAGGAAAAGGTGAGGGTCTAATTAAGATCAGAAGAGAAGGGGAAAAAGGTATAGGGAACATCTTAGAGGGAAGCAGGAAAACAAATCCTGTAGGCATTACAATCATGCTAACATTAGCCTCAGCAATGGATTCAAACTGTATCTTTCACAGGGTCCCAGAGTCTTGTGGTTGCCCTGAGGCCCAAAAGGATGTCAATATGTGAAGCTGAGAAAACATACATGCCCACCACTTCAAAATATGGGGCGGAGGAGATCAAAGGGATCCAGAGATTATTTGGTAAAACCAACCACTTGCCAGAAGGAAAGACTGAAGACAGAAAAGAGAAGGACCTGGATTATTGGGGGCAGCAGTTTCAGAGAGATAATACAGTAACTGCAAGCACACCAAACTCCTTGTTGACAAACGTGTGCCTTCTGTTCGTACCCTCCAGAATCTGGCATATGCTTAGCATTTCCAAGTTTTTGCTGAACATGAGTGGATGGATCCTGGGCTGAGTTAAATCATTTCTCACACCAGCCCCATTCCCATGCATTTAACTACATTTTCTCTAAGAGAAGAGAAATATTCGACATTTAGACCTATCATTCTCCATGACTCTGAAAAAAAAATATGCTTAAGAGTTTATTTCCCTTATCAAGTCCTATCTCCATTTTTAATAAATGTTTAAGCAAATTTTTTATAAAAAAGTAATGAATCTTGCTCAGCACATTTTTCAAAAATATTAATTTATATTTCCTTCAGATAACAGAGTTAAGGGTTACAGAAAACTTTTCTGAAATTAGGATTCATTCAACAAATAACTTGGGTAGTGTTTACTGGAAAGTTATTTTCAGTTTTTAAATCTGTCACCATTCTTCTGCCACTATCACGTATACAGAGTTTCATTTTTTGTTACTTCTAAGGTTTTTTTCCAATTAGTTTTTTGAGAGCGGCTTTCACATCCTTGTTTCGTAAACTATAGATCAAGGGATTCAACATGGGGATGATGACAGTGTAGAACACAGAGGCCCACTTGTCTTGGTCCAGGGAGTAGCTGGATGTCGGCCTCAGGTACATAAACATGACGGTGCCATAGAAAAGTGTGACGCCCGTGAGGTGAGACCCACAGGTGGAGAAAGCCTTAAGGCGTCCCTCAGCTGAGTGCATTCTGATGATTGCGACGAGGATGTAGGCATAGGAGATGAAGATGATGAGGATGGTGCTGAATTCAATGAAGCCACACAGACTAAAGAGCAAGATCTCACTGATGTAGGTGTCTGAGCAAGAGAGGGCCAAGAGTGGTGGGATTTCGCAGAAGAAGTGGTTGATGATATTGGAGCCACAATAATTCAAACTGAAGGTGAGAGAAGTGTGAGCTACTAAACTCACCAGACCAGCCAGGTAAGAGCCCAGCATGAGGACCAGGCAGACTCGCTTAGACATGAGAGTGCTATAGTGGAGGGGTCGACAGATGGCCACAAAACGGTCATAGGCCATGGCAGCCAGGACATAGCATTCAGCATCCACAAAACCTACAAAGAAAGCAAACTGGGTGGCACAGCTGGAGAAGGAGATAACTTTGTGCTTTGTTAGGAAGTCAGCCAGCATCCTGGGAGCAATGGCTGAGGAGTAACCCAGGTCGACAAAGGAGAGATTGCAGAGGAAAAAGTACATGGGTGTGTGAAGTTGAGTATCTGTTATGATCAGGATAATCATACCAACATTCCCCACTACATTGACCAGGTAGACCAAGAGGAAGACCACAAAGAAGATAATCTGTAGCTGAGGGTCCTGCGTGATGCCCATAAAGATAAACTCTGTCACCATTGAGTGGTTTTCTTTATCCATCTTTTTAATTTTATGTGTGCCTGGATTTGGTTTATTGTTTGGAGTAAGCCTTAAAAATCTTCCCAGTGATTAGATTTTATGACTCATAGGGTAACTCAAATGACTTTGGTGAAGGTGATGGTTGTGTGTCCTCTCTAGGTGCCTGGTCAAAATAGAAGATAGTAATGTCTTGGGGATTTCTGCTTCTCCAAAGACTTTGGTGCTCTGAGGTCATTTGTCATATGGTGCCAAAGCATGACCTGATCTATGCATTATCCACTTTACTAATCAGTAAAGAAGAGAAGTTTTGAGTGTTCCTTCCTTCTTTCTAAAACAAAGCAGATGGATATGAACACAGATATGAATAAATATTAATTCTCATTATAGATAGGCACACACACACACACACACAAGAAATAACCAGGAATCTCAAAGTATGACACAACCCATCCTATGCATACACACATTTACAGTATGTGAAATACTTGGAACAGAGGGTGAACAATATTAGAAAAAGCAGTGGATAATAATAATTTTGAAAAAGCAGGAGTTACTGAGTGTTAAATATAGGCCAGAACTTTGAGTGATTTACACATATTACCTAATTTTATCCTTACAATAACCCTATGAAGTCTATTTGCATCTTATATAGGAAAGAGCAAGGCTGGATACCAAATAACTTCAACAAAGTGGACAACCAGTAAATAGCAGAGCTGGTTCTGTCTGACTTGAGTCTGGAGTTCACTTTTTTGTCCTCTGCCTATATGTGATTGAATGGAGGTGAAATATGTTAATTTTTGTGCCTGCCTTTTCTTTTTTCTCCATGTCTTGCCTATCATGAATGCACACTGACCTAATTCTTTGGTTTTCTTGATCTTTAGAAGCAACCAGGGGATTGGCATGGGGTATAATGAGGATGAAGACACAGCTGTGTCTCTGGACAATTTTATTGCCTAGTCAATAGGTTGTTGCATAGCTCAGTTCAAAGTTACAAATCATGATCCCTCACTCAGGGGGAGTTAAGAAATCACTATACAACTCTGCGGTCACACAGGAGCCACATTTGTTAAACTATTTTCTCTTTCATTGGATGACTATGCGGTCCATTGAAGAATTCTAAAAAGGAAGAGGCAAAACCAAACAAAACCAAATCAAATGAAGGAATTAAGAAAAGTAGCATCCTCTACCTCTATCTGAAGGGAGAAGTCAGAGTGCCTATTTTAATTGGTTTATTGCTTAGGAAAGACAAGAAAGCAGATAGCATAATGTGTCCTTCATGGGGGTGTAGACATTCATAACAGGTTGTCTTAAATCCTAGTGGATGAAAGCATTGCTCCCCATGTTATATATACGAATATATATAAATAGCTAAAGTTCAACCAATATAACTCTTTAAGAAATGGTACAATAGTGAGTAAATAAGCATATGTCCTAGTTAACAATAAACTCAAATGTTTTTTTTTTTTTTAATCCTCACCCGAGGACATTTTTCCATTTTTTGTTCAGACAGAGTGGGAGGGAGAGAGAGGAAGAGAGAGAGAAACAGACAGAGTGGGAGGAAGAGAGAGAGAGAAACATCGACGTGAAAGAGACACATCGAGTGGCTGCCACCCGTACCACCAACCAGGGCCGGGGACAAACTGCAACTAAGGTACATGCCCTTAGCGGGAACTGAACCCGGGTCTCTCTGGACCACAGGCCGATGCTCTAACCACTGAGCCAAACCGGCCAGGGCTGAACTCCAATGTTTTTTAAAAAACATTAAAATATTGCAAATATAGACCAACTGTATTTTAGATTTTGATCTATCACCTGCTTTTGCATGTTTAAATGAAAGAATACTGAAGTAAGAATTTGGAATCATGGTTATAGTCCTGATTTTACCACTAATTAATTTTTTGGACTTCATGAATTGCTGTATTAGACAGAGCTTCCTTAACTGTGAAATGAATGGGATGGAGAAAGGGAATTATGTGGAGCTTTCCAAATCTATAATTTTTTGAATCCAGACTTATTATGAGCCAAAAGCCAAACCCATAGCCTGTGTCTCATTTTGAAAATTTAAAATCGAATGGACCTTGTGCCAAGCAAACCCATGCTCAAAGGAGTACTGGAGAGTGTAATGCTCTATTCTCACCAGGTCACAGCAATTTCTCTTTCTGTCCCAAATACTGACCCATGACCTGACCTGTTTTCTACCTGTTGGTGAGTGGTTGAATGTCTCCTCTTCTCTTGGTGGATTATACTGAACAAATATTCTGAGAAGTATCCAAAGACAGTGAGTCACTCTGGTAGTTGGCTCTGAGCTACTTGTTCATCCCACCTGTGCTCCTGTGTGCAGGAGGTATTTAAGTCTCAATCACAAATAATCCCCAGAAGAAATATGATGAAATTCTTTCTGCATTCACAGTAGACCTGAAGATTTGATGAACTGTTATTCCCTAAGGATTTCACTCTCTCTGCCTTAAGCCCTAATAATAAAAGAAGGAAGCACAAGAGAATTCTTATCAGCCACTCTAGTTGTGATTATTGAGTCTACCATAGGGCTGCATGGATTCCTATACCAGCCTTAAGCTGCTTGTATGGTGTGATTTCGTTGGTAATTTAGAAAGGTCTGTTTGCTGATGCTTGAAAATCCTTCCACAGAGGTTGATACTTGCCACTCTATATGGAGCGGTTCATATTTAAATGTACATGTGGTAGCCAGCAGTGTGTAGGATGCCCAGTGGTGCTTACCCATCATTAAGATTCACCAGCACTCCACAAGTATTATTGGGACAATAATTTAGAAATTAACTTAGCAGAATTGCCACTTTTATGTCATTAAGTCTTACTATCAAAGAACATGTATGTCTTCGTACATCTTCAAATCCACTTTTGTATCTTTCTGAAATTTTTCTTCACAGAATTCTGCACATTTTTTTTTCATCTGATTATACTTAGGATTTTATGTTTGGCAATCATACACGAGAGCTTCTCTTCCACGTACATTTTCTAACTGGAGATATTTGTGTTTATGAGGTTATTAGGTTAATTCTACATTTTGCTAATTTACTAAATTTTCTCTCCCTCTCCCTGATTTTGCCAGCTATAAAATCTATTTAAATGCAACTTTGTTAATGGCTAGTGACTACTAGGTAAGTGTCCCCTGGAACAGTAGGTCTCTACCCTTTCAGACTGAAGGGATCTCTTTTTTGTAGCAAGTCCCCTCTGCTTTTTATATCGTTTCCTCGGATTCTGAAATGATATTCATAGATTATTTAATTTACCTACACACACGATTTAAAGGGGAGGAATAAAAATTAAATAACTTATAATAAAATAATACATATTTTAGTAACTAACTGGTGAGGCATAACTACATAATGAAAAAGGCAAATGCTTGCATATATATTGGAAGTCTCCATAAATGTAACAGTTAAACATGCAAGCTGATATGAGTTTGTTATATAGGCACCTCAAACAATTTTTGAACTTTCTAGCTTATGGCATACATTTCTGAAATGATGAATGGCTCTTTGTAAAGCCTCCAGCCAATTTTTTTCTCTCCTTGAGTTACTTAATAAATGCCGATTAAGTGGCATTTTGTTATATATGAAATCCATCCAACAATACGTCATATTGATATTTATTTTTCTGTAAATTTTGTTTTATTCCTTCTACTCTTTTTTTAAAGAAAAACATTTTTAAAGAAAATCTCAAAACACATTATGCTATTTTACAGTAAACAGTTTAGTATGTATCTTAAGTTGATAAGAACTTTTATTTATTTATTAATTTATTTATTTTTGTTACAGATGTTTCTCCTTTTCCCCCCACTGATTCCCTCCCCCTCTCCCTCCCGACCCTATCCCCACCTTTGTTGTCCATGTCCATTGTTCATACATACATGCATATAAGATCTATGGTTTATCTCCCCCCCCCACCCCTCTTCAGGAGATTGTCAGTTTGTACCCCACTTCCATGTTTCTGCCACTACCCCGTTCCTCAGACTGTTATGTTCATTATATTCCACAAATAAGTGAGACCATGTGATATTTGTCTTTCCCTGCTTAGCTTTTTTCACTCAGGATAATTTTTTCCAGTTCTCTCTATGTAATCTCAGAGGATAAGAGATCTTTCTTTCTTAGAGCTGCATAGTACTCCATTGTGTATATGTACCACAGCTTTCTTATCCATTTGTCTACTGATAGACATTTGGGCTGTTTCTAGATCTTAGCTATTGTAAATAGTGCTCTTACAAAAAGAGGGTACATATATTCTTTCTGATTGGTGTTTCAGGCTTCTTAGGGTATGTATATTCCTAGAAGTGGGATCACAGGGTCAAATGGCAATTCAATTTTTAATTTTTTGAGGTAACCCCATATTGTTTTCCATAGTGGCTGCACCAGTCTGCATTCCCACCAGCAGTGCACTAGAGTCCCCTTTTCTCTACTCCCTTGCAAACACTTGTTGTTTGATGATTTGTTGATCGCAGCCATTCTGACAGGTGGGAGGTGATACCTCATATTTGTTTTAATTTGCATCTCTCTGATGATTAGTGATGTGAGCATTTCTTCATATGTCTCTTGGCCATTTGTATGTCCTGTTTGGAGAGGTGTCTATTTAGTTCCTCTGCCCATTTTTTAATTGGGTTCTTTGTCTTCCTTTTGTTGAGTTGTATGAGCATTCCATATATATTGGAAATTAACCCCTTATCTGATATATCATTGGCAATTATGCTCTCCCATACAGTGGGTTGCCTTTCCATTTTGATGATTGTATCTTTCGCTGTGCAGAGCTTTTTAGTTTGATGTCGTCCCATGTGTTCATTTTCTCCTTTGTTTCTGTTGCCTTAGGTGATGTATCAGTGAAAATTCTGCTGCATATGATCTCTGAAATTTTGTTGCCTTCATTTTCTTCTAGGGTTTTTTATGGATTCATGAGTCACATTTAAGTCTTTTATCCATTTTGAGTTTATTTTTGTGTATGGTGTAAGGTGAAGTCTTGTTTCTTTTTTTTTTTGCATGTAGCTGTCCAATTTTTCCAACACCATTTATTAAAGAGGCTGTCTTTACTCCACTGTATGCTCTTGCCACCTTTGTCAAATATTAATTGAGCATATTGCCTTGGGTCCATTTCTGAGTTCTCTATTCTGTTCCTCTGGTCTATATATATGATCTTGTGCCAGTACCAGGCTGTTTTGATTACAGTGGCTTTGTAGTATAACCTGAAATCTGGTAATGTGATCTCTCCAACTTTGTTCTTCTTTTTCAAGATTGCTGTGGCTATTCGAGGTCTTTTTTGGTTCTCTATGAACTTTTGAAGTATTTGTTCTAGTTCTGTGAAGTGTGTCATTGGTATTTTGATGGGGATTGCATTGAATCTAGATTGCTTTGGGTAGTATGGACAGTTTAATGATGTTGATTCTTCCAATCCATGAACAAGGTATGTGCTTCCACTTTTTTATATCTTCCTCTATTTTTTTTTTCTGTGACCTGTAGTTTTCTGCGAATAAGTTCTTTATTTCTTTGGTTAAGTTTATTCCTAGATATCTTAATTTTTTTGCTGTGATGGTAAATGGGATTGTTTTTTTTAGTTTCTCTTTCTGTGAGTTCATCATTGCTGTATAAGAATGCCATCAGTTTCTTGATTTTAATTTTGTATCCTGCTACTTTGCCAAATTCATTTATTAAGTCTAGTAGATTTTTGATGGAGTCTTTGGGGGTTTTCTGCATACAGTATCATGTCATCTGTGAATAATGACAGTTTCACTTCCTCCTTTCCCATTTGGATCCCTTTTATTTTTTCCTCCTGTCTGATTGCTGTGGCTAAGACTTCCAGTACTATGTTAAATAGGAGTGGCGAAATTGGGTATCCTTGTCTTGTTTCTGTTCTTAAGAGAAATGCTTTTAATTTTTGCCCATTTATTATGATGTTGGCTGTAGATCTTTCATATATGGCCTTTATTATGTCAAAATATGACCCCTCAATTCCCATATTGCTGAGTGTTTTTTTTTGTTTGTTTGTTTTAATCAGAAATGGATGCTGGATTTTGTCAAATGCTTTTTCAGCATCTATTGATATGATCATATGAATTTTATCTTTCATTTTGTTTATGTGTTTTATCACATTTATTGATTTTAAATATTGTACCAGCCTTGCATCCCTGAGCTGAATCTCACTTGGTCATGGTGAATGATTTTTTTGAGGTATTGCTGCATTCAATTTGCTAGTATATTTGTTCAGGATTTTGACATCTATGTTCATCAGGGATATTGGCCTGTAGTTTTCTATCTTCGTAGTGTCTTTCTCTGGTTTTGAAATTAGAATTATGCTGGCATCATAAAACAAGTTTGGAAGTCTTCCTTCTTGAATTTTTTGAAATAGTTTGAGGAGAATGGGGATTAGATCTTTCAATGTTCAGTAAAATTCCCCCCTGAAGCCGTCCAGGCCTGGACTTTTTTTGCTGGGAGAGTGTTGATTACATCTTCAATTTCTTCCATTGTTATTGGTCTGTTCAAGTTTTCTATCTTTTTCTGGTTCAGTTTTGGGAGACTATGTGTTTCTATAAATTGGTCCATTTTGCTTAAATTGTCTAATTTGTTGCCGTATAATTGTTCATAATATTTATTAACAATCCGTTGTATTTCTGTGGTGTCAGTTATTGTTTCTCCTCTTTCATTTCTGATCTTGTGTATTTGGGTTCTCTCTCTTTGTTTCTTGGTGAGTCTAGCTAAGGGTCCACCAATCCTGTTTATCTATTCAAAGAACCAGCTCTTTGTTTCATTGATCCTTTGAATTGTTTTTTTGGTTTCCATATCATTTATTTCTGCTCTGATCTTTACTATTTCCTTCCTTCTACTTGCTCTGGAGTTTTCTTTTTGTTTGCATTCTAGTTCTTTAAGTTGTGAGGTTAGATTTTCTGTTAGAAATTTTTCTCGCTTCTTGAGGTAGGCCTGTAGTGCTATGAACTTCCCTCTCAGAAGTACTTTCGCTGCATCCCATAGATTTTGTGTTATTGTGTGTTCATTTATCATTGATTTCCTGGAAGTTTTTAATTTCTTCCTTGATCTCCATGGTAACCCATTCACTGTTCAATAACATGCTATTTAGCCTTCTTGTTTCCAAATGTCTTCGCATGTTCTTGTTGCAGTTGATTCCTAGTTTCATGCCATTGTGATCTGAGAAGATGCTTGATATGATTTCAATCTTCTTGAACTTGTAGAGACTTAGTTTGTGCCCTAACATGTGGTCTATCTTTGAGAAAGTCTCATGTCCACTTGAGAAGAATGTGAATTCTGCACTTTTGAGATGTAATTCTCTGTAGATATCTATTAAATTTAATTGGTCTAGTGCTTCATTTAGAGTCTGTGTTTCCTTGTTAATTTTTTGTCTAGACGATCATCCAGTGATGTCAGCAGGGTGTTGAAGTCCACTACTATGACTGAATTGCTGTCAATTTCTCCTTTGAAGTCCTCCAAAAGATTTTTAATATATGTTGATGCTCCTACATTGGTTGCATATATGTTTACCAAGGTTATATCTTCCTGTTAGATAGATCCATTCAATATTATTTAGTGGCCTTCTTTGTCCCTAGTTATGGCCTTCATTTTGAAATCTACTTTATACTTTATCAGATATGAGTATTGCTATCCCAGCTTTTTTTTTGCTTTCCATTTGCTTGAAATATTTTTTTTCCATCCCTTCACTTTCAACCTATGTGAGTCTTTTGTTGTGATGTGGGTCTCTTGTAAACAACATATATGTGAGTCATGCTTTCTTATCAAGTCAGCTACTCTGTGTCTTTTTATCGGAGCATTCAAACCATTCACATTTAAGGTGATAACTGATATGTACTTATTTATTGTCATTTTGTTTAGCGTGGTTTCATTTTTCTTTCTATTTCTTCTACTAATTTCAGCAGTCCTTTTAGCATATCTTGCAGTGCTGGTTTGGTGTTAATACATTCCCTTAGCCTTTTTATTTTTTTGTCTGGAAAGCTCTTTAATTGACCTTCTATTTTGAATGATAGCCTTACTGGATAGAGTAGTCTTGGATTCAGATCCTTGTTTTTCATGACATTGATTACTTCATGCCACTCTCTTCTGGCCTGTAGTGTTTCTGTTGAGAAGTCAGCTGAGAACCTCATGGGGTTTCCTTTGTAGGTAACCTGCTGCTTATATTTTGCTGCCTTTAGGATTCTCTCTTTGTCTTTCATTTTTGGCATTTTAATTATTATGTGTCTTGGTGTGGGCCTGTTTGGGTTCTTCTTACTTGAGGCTCTCTGTGCTTCTTAAACTTGAATGCCTTCTTCCTTTACCATGTTAGAAAAGTTTTCTGTCATAATTTCTTCAAATATATTCTCTAACCCTTGCCCATTTTCTTCCTCTTCAGGGACTCCTATGATGCGAATGTTATTATGTTTCAAGGTGTCCCACAGTTCTCTTAAGCTATCTTCCTGTTTTTTAATCCTTATTTCCTTTGGTTTTCTGATTGGTTGATTTTTTCTAACCTATCTTCTAATTCACTGATATGGTCCTCAGCTTCCTCTACTCTGCTGGTTAGTCCTTCCAATGTGTTATTAATTTTGCCATGTCATTCTTCATTTCCACTTGGTTGGTTTTCAATGTCTCTATATCTTTGCTCATGGTGCTGATGTCCTTACTCATGCTGTTGAGCTTCTTCAAGATCATAGCTCTGAACTCTACCTCTGATAATTTGCTTAGCTGCATTTCATTGATCTCATCTTCGATATAATTCTCTTGTTTTTTCATTTGGGATTTGTTTCTTTTTTTCACCATTTTGGCTATCTCAGTGGGTTTTGAAGCCTGCCAAATTTTCCCTGTGGGTGTTGGTGTTCTGCTGTTTGTGGCTCCCTCTACTGGGTTAGAATGAGCCTGGGTGGGCCCCTGTTAAACACCACTGTCAAGTCTTACTTTCCTGTGTAGATTTGCAAGCCCAGGAAAGATCCAGTTATTCTCTAGCTTTTTCCTGGTGGCTTGTAGTCTCAGTTACTCAGTGCCTTGGAATGTAGCCCTGGTGTTCTGCTAAAAGAATTTCCAGAGAGTGGGATAGATGGTGGTTGTTAATGAGCCTCAATTTTTATTTCTTTGCCTCACCTGGGAAAGGCTGAATCTCTGAGGTGGGGGGAGGGGGAGCTGCTGCTTTTCTTCACAGCTCTGGGAAGGAGCACACTGGCCACCTTTCTTTGTGGCCGCAACTCAGCAAAACCTCTGAGTGCCCTCCAAATCCCAGGTGTTCCCACAGAGTTCCAGCCCCGGCTACCGCTACCCTCTCTCTGCCGTAGCCCCCAGGTGAGTGGCTGTGGCTATTTTAGTGCTCTGTCCTGGTCCTCTGGGCTGTGGAGCAGGCTTGGTCTTTATTCCCCAAGGGCGCTGCTCACAGCTAAGACTGCTGTTGTCTGTGGGTTCCCAGCCCGCCTCCCTTTCACGCCTCTGCAGATCCTACCAGTGTCCCTGGTTATATGGTCCTGTCCTGTTGCTTTTTTCTGAGGATTTGTCTTTATTTTAGTTGTAATTCCTGTTTGGTCCTGGGAGTTCATCTGTTTAGTTTCTATTCACTCCGCCTCCTTTTTCACATCCTCTAAGCTTATCTTGTGCGCAGCTGGGTTGTACAGGCCTTTCTGGTGCCCCCCGCACCCTGCAGGTTCTGTGTGTAACTGGATCACACAGTCCCTCTGGGGACTGGGCTCTATGCTTATGTTATGGGCTGCTGGGTCACACAGGCCTCTCTGGTACTTTAGCACCACACAGGTCCCATAGGTAACTGTATGGCACAGTCCTTGCTGGGTTGCAAGGGCCTCTCTGGTGCTTCAGCTCCATACAGGACCCGTGGGTAACTGGATCGCACAATCCTTGCTGGGTGACACAGGCCTCTCTGGTGTCCCTGCACCCTGCAGTTCCCGTGGGCAGGCATCTGGATCACACCAGTCTCTCTGGGGCTTGGGCTTCCCACTGCACTTGTGAGCTACTGGACCTCATAGGCCTCTCTGGAGCCCCAGGTCCTGCTGCTGGTGGCTGGGGAGTGCTGCTGCCTGGTGGGGCTCAACTCCTGCTCAGCTTTTGCTGTAGATTTTGGGAATGGGTCTCATCTGCTGGTCTGTGCTTCTGTTACCTGGGGATGGATGTCTGCTCCCCAGCCTCTGTTGCTAGGGGTATATCTGGACTCTGATCAGGCTGCTACTGTGGGGGATGGTGCTGGGCTCTGGGCTGTCTGCGGCTTCAGCGACTGGCACCTTGGGAGCTCCAATGCTGTGCACAGGTCTGTGTTAACACAGAGTGTCCACTGGTCCGATGGTGCCAGGGGCGCTGGTGGACTCAGGTTCCTGGGCCCTAGCTGCTCCCCCTGCCTCCTCCCAAGGAAGACCTGGGATCTTCCAAAATGGTGGGAACTCCCTGTGGCACAGGGAGAAGGGCCACTTACCATGGTAGCTGGCTGGTCCTGTCCACAGCACAGGAACCTTCTGCTCCGAGGCTCTGCACTGCTGGGGTTTGGTCGTCCGTCCACCTTCATGTTCACTCACACACACTCGCTCACTCTCTCACACACTCACCCTCCCACCGGTCCTGCCCACCATCTTCTGCTCATATTGATATTTAAAATGTGTTTGTCTATATGTAAAATGGAGGTTGATGGAAAGCTCTGATAACTTGGTTAAGTACATCAACTGACAATATATGTGAAAATGGTGTGGGGGACGGACAATTCTTTGATGTGAGGAATTGTGCCGCGCCCTGCAGGCTTTTAGCATCCTTTTCCCATGTCCACTGGATTGTACGTCACGTGCACCCTCATCACTGTGACAACCATACATTTTCAGCATGACCCCAGAGGAAAACACCACTTCCATCTAGACCTTCTCAAAATTCTAGGTGTCAAATATTAAATAATTTTTCTCAAGTAAGAGGTGATATAGTTTACTAAGTTAGACATTTAGCTACTCTACTTATATATCCATAACCCTTCTGATTCATGCTTTCTCCAAGCAACTAACACCACCAAGACTTCTGTATTAGTGTTCTCCAGAGAAACAGAACCAATGGAGATGGATGGATGGATGGATGGATAGATAGATAGATAGATAGATAGATAGATAGATAGATAGATAATAGATATATAAATGGGTATGAGATTTACTATAGGAATTGCTTAGTGGCTTTGAAGGCTAAGAAGTTCCAAGATCTGCCATCTACAAGCTGAGAAACTAGGAAAGCCAGTTGTGTAATTCAGTCCAAGTCCAAAGGCCTAAGAATAAAGTGGGAGTGAGGAGTAATGGTGTAAGCCCTGAGTCCTGTGAAAATAAACAGAAAACTTTTTAAAAATGGAGTCAGGAGGCTAGAAGAGAGAACTTGCAGCACATGTCACTCAGCACACACTAGCGGCTCCAACAGAAAGAGAGGCACGTAGCATCTCTGGTAGGAAGTGATACTACTTGCCTACTTCAGCAGGAGGAAGAAAAAATTTTTCCTTGCCCAGTAACAGCTCAGCCAATAGGAGACTGCCACAACTCAGCCAATGAGAAATCACTACACTTGAACTTTCAGTTTCTTCCAATGGCCTCTTCCTTTACAACATCTCCTCTAAAGTCCTTAAAAGAGCATTTCTCTGTTTCTCTGGACTTGCATAAGATTCATCATTAGATCTCATGTTCTATATTGCAATTTTCTGTTGTTCCTGAATAAGCCCATTTTGCTGGAGAAATATCTAGCTGTCAATTTGTTCCCAGTCCACAACAGTCCGAACCTGAGATCTAGGAACATGGATGTTTGAAGGCAGGAGAAAATGGATGTCTGAGCTCAAGCAGAGAGAGATAATTCACCTGTTTTACTGAGGCCCTTAGGGAACTGGATGATGCCTACCCACATTGGTGAGGGTGGGAATTCTTTACTCTGTCTACTGATTCAAATGCTAATCTCCAGAGACACCCTCACAGATGCCCCCAGAAATAATGTGATTTTTAGCCATCTAAGTATCCCTTGGCATAGTCAAATTGCTACATAAAATTAACCATGACAACTACTATACCATCACTCCTGAGTTAGTTCAACTTGGCCAGAGAACATCTAAATCATTAGTCATTATTGTAGCTTGTGTTATCCATATTTAATACAGAAGGATATTTTCCCCAAGCTCTGCTACTCTGGGGCTGTACTAACACAAAATAGTTAGCAGTGCACATTCTGTAGTACAAAAAATCTGTGTTTAAATCTCAGTTATCATCTGTATTAAGTATTTGGATAAATTACTTCTCTAGGCCCCAATTTACTTATCTGTAATGAAGGTGCTCAGTAAAACCCAGAAAATATATGTCTTTAGGAAGACTTGGAAAATAGTACATGGTTAGTTAACACTAGTTATTATTACTTGGCTCTAGACTTTTCTAATTATGACACAGGAGAGGACTGGTTGAACCTTTAAAACATAAGTTTCTCTAAAGGGGAGGTCACATATTAATTAGTCAACATTGTCTCTATTAGTTGATCAATGAATGCTTGTTGCTTCCTTATTGGACTGCAGAGTCCCATTGTTCTCCATGAAAAGTTCATTGTAACCTGTCAATGGTTTATACCTATGGTACCAATCACACATTCTTGTGTCCAGTATAAATTCTCAGAATGTTTCACAGAGATCACATTGCAGCCTAATTGCTGATGGTAGCAATCCTGGTGGCAGGGAGCTAGAGTATCCTCTGGTACTTCTTTGAATGACACTCAAACTAAGACTATAAATTATTTCTTTAATTCTGAAGCTCTTTGAGATTTCCTGTTTTGTACCCAGGGGCTGACTAGGACCTACCACATATCCGGTCCATGATGTTACCCTGTGGTCTCATTCTGCCACTCTGTTATCACCCAGGGTCTTACATCTTGTGTCCCTTACCTCTCAGTGCCATGTGATCTTTGTTCCAACCTCCACCTACACTCCAGTTACACAGAACTTAATCTCATGTCATTTATAACAGTTTGTTTCTATATAAAAATAATTCACACTTAATTGAGGAAGAGTTATTTATTTAATTATTAAGTAAATCTTCATTGTTTGTCAATTATGTTTCAGACTCTGTGTTGACAGAAGCCTACTGTATTTTCCCTCCAAGATGCCAATAAAAAAATAGGGAGGTGTTAAGACTTTGCCAAAATAATTTAAATTTTGCCTGAATTGCCAGAGATAAAGCAACACAGCACATCTTTTAAGTCTTTGTGTTCCCCAGAATTTAGTGAAAATTGAATTGATTAAATAGTACCAAGAGACAAATTAATTACAGTGTCTTCTCATAGGAGCAAGGATAATGTAAATAATCATCAGATATTGATCAGTTGTTTCAGACTCTGTCTTTTTTTTAAATAACTTTTTTCTTCATTGATTTTAGAGAGAGAGGAAGGGAGAGGGAGAGATAGAAACATCAATGAGAGAGAACATTGATTGGCCACCTTTTTCATGCCCCTCCTCTGGGGATTTGGCTTACAACCTGGGCATGTGCCCTGACCAGGAATTGTACCAGTGACCACTTAGTGCATGGGTCAATGCTCAACCACTGAGCCACACTGGCTGGACATGTGTGTCTTTATATGAAAGATATAGTGGGGCAAATGGGGAACCTGGTAAGTCTAAGTCTAGTCTACATAGGCTGAAAACTATTTCCTACTCTGGACAGTAAGGAATAGTGTTTATTTATTAATCATCTATTCATATGCATTTGATGCAGCAACTCACATTTAGTCATTTCTTTTATCAGAGTCATTCTAGGCATTAGCATTTTCAATTAGAAATGAAGTACTAAGGCACAAAGAGATTTAGTACAATATCAAAGTCACACAGTGAGACACTGAATCAGGATTGAAAGCCAAGACAGCACTTGTTCTTGCTACCTCTTAGCACTTCCTTTAATCAGCTCCTCTCCATGATCCAGGTAACATAACTTATTATACAAAGTCCTTGCAGGAGGCAAGACCAGAGGTAGAACTAACCTGCTGTTTTTGTAGATTCTTTCAATGCTTCCAAGGGGAGCAAGCCACCAACTGTCAGGGGAGACAGGAAAAGGATGCTTAATAGTAGTTAGAATTGTGGGACTGAAAATTCACATTCCACAGGGCCCAGGTGTCTGGAAGGTAAAGGAGAAAAATGTGAAAGAAACATTTGATTTCCTTAGTTACAGAGGGGAAAAACAAGTAGATTAAAATGAGGTGACATGAGGGATGTAGTCCCCAGAGACTAAAGAACGAGAAGTATGTTCTATTTAAGATAAGTCAGGATGCCTACTCCACAGTCTGGTCTGGAGACTCTGCAATTGTAAATAACTTCAAAAAATATAGTAGCTGCCCTGCAAAGGTATATTCTATATTTTGTAATGTATTTTACCATAATACAAAACCTGGGATATTTATCTTTAAGGAAAAGTAAGTAAAAGAAGGACTCGACCTCTGCTGAATGAAGAATAACTTTCTTATGACAGGGAAGGAGCAAATGAAGTGTTTCGGTTTTTCTATCTCTATAACAGATGGTGTCTAAGTCCATTCCAGCTGCACCTACTGCTTAACTTGGAGTGAGTACTATCTCTAAGAAGAAGATTTTCTTTTTTCCCCCTGCTTTTTTTTTTTTTTTTTGGTTAATTTAGGCATTGACTAGGAACAAGCAAAGTGATCAAATAGAAGTCCAGAGGTTTAAAAAGGTAAGAAAAAGATATAAAATGTTTGGATCATCTAACTTACTGAACTGAAGGAAAATTCATAATCCTGTAAATTTCCCTAACCGTTACAGATCCAAAGTCCATGTCCAATACTTTAAAAGGCCAAAACTCAAAATGTCAGAGTTTGGAGTAAAGAAATTTTATTGATCAAGAAAGTGCAAATGAGAAGATGGGAGACCTAGTGGTGCTTCATCTGAAGAAAGTTTAGAGTTTATTGTATTATCGGTTCACCACAATACAATATATAGATGATATATTATGAAATTGTACATCAGAAACTCATAATACTTTATTAACCAATCACCACAGTGAATCCAATAAAAATGAAAGTACAGAATTCAGGCTTCTTTTATGTCAAGGGAAGGAGGAAATAGGAAAAGGAAGGGGTGATTGATGACTGTAGATATCTGGGCACCAGGAGGAATCTTGATTTTTAAAATGTAATTAAATGTATTCTAAAATATTAACAAAACTCTGAGTATTACAATATTAATTGCTATGTGTATTCGTGCTCATATCTATTATTATTATTAGTGTTGTTATTATTATTATAAATTACCTCACTTGTTAAGAGAATGAGAGTTGGATTGACTGGTTATAACTTAGTCTCCATTAGGTTAACTCTGTGACATTGGGGAAGGATCACTATTCTTTTGTATCTCTCATGTCCCATGTACAAAAAAAAGAACTATAATATTGCCTTTCTCATAGAATTTAAATAAAATAATATAGGAAAAATACATAACATCGTGCTTATAGGGCATAGAAAATGATCACCTCATTATAGTACATTTTAGTACTTGTCAATTTGCTCATCTATGTGTCTAGCACATACACAAAACATCTGTGACATTTATTTTTTTCACTACTTTTGTAGAATAATACTCTTGGAGAAACTTTCTGGGTGAGGACGAGAAAAGATTTATTCTTTCATTTTAGTTCCTTCTTCTTCAATTCCTTTGGGAGATGCCGTTCTTTAAAGTTCATACAACAAGATAATTCCTGTAAAATACACAGAGAGGCAATGTGGTGTTGAGGAAGAATAAATAATTTGGCTTCAAGGGACCTACCTAAGTTTTAACCCATGATTCACCAGTGAGTAGCTGAGAAATCCCCATGTCATTGGCCTCATCTAACAAAGATCATCTTACTAATTTTCTTGTAATAATACCTGCTCATCTCCCTCACAGATTTGTGGTGAGGTTCAGATGGGTACAATTACACATGGAAAGTATAATAATATTGTATATAAATTATTGTTTGGGGTATTGAGCCCCTATCTGAATGGAAACTAGGTGGAGTAGAGCATGGACAGGCACTTCTGTGTATGGCATTGTCTGTGAGACTGGAACCCAGCTGTGCTCAGCAGATCCTTTCTCTCCAATGGTAGAATAAGTATTGGGTTACTTTGGGCCCTTATTTTAATTTTTGACAATATGAAATAACTTCTTGCTGTGAATAAAAAAACATTTAACACTTTGAGCTATGATTTAACAGCTAGACTAGTGCAGTTTTATTTACCGTTCAATAATATGAGATCAAGGAAGGCAGAGGGGGGTGGAGCGGAAGTGGAGAAGAATTCCACTGGAACTGTTGCTTAAATTTTTACTTAGAAGATCTAGATGGGCATCTATTTTGAATTGTTCTTTTTTCCTATGTATTTGGATTCATTTCACCTTGCATTAGGTGAATATTATTTCCATTTAGATGACCTGCTGTTAAATTGTTCCCCAGATTCAGTGTGGTGGCTGGAATATTTCTCATGACACTGCTGGTGTTTTCTGGTTCTGCTGTGATCCTGTGAATCTGAGTGTCAGGTAGAAGTGTTTACTGCTGTGGTTTGTTCTATTACTTTTATCTGAGATGTCTAATCATTTCTATGATTGGATTTAAAAAATATTAGAGTGATTATTTGAAATTCTCAATATTTACCTGAAACATTTTTTTTGGTAGATGTTGGCACTAGAAAATTAGGGTAGAGTTAAAACCATGCTACCTACCTACATGGGGATATCCTGTTTCTTTCCTTGGTCATCACTTTTTATACTTCTCCACACACCCAAGCTATTTGATTATTTTCTTCTTGTTTGGCACTGTTGATTAATTTTACTAACTTCCAGTAGTTTTTATTCTTTCCATTGGTACTGTGGAGGAATACTCAATGAGAACTGGGAATTAATTTTGCCATCTTTCTCCAGAATTTGTGTCTAGAGGGTATGTTAATATATAAATTAATTTATTATGAACAATAGAGAGATACTTCTTAAAGACAAGTTCCTGTAAGTATCCAACAAGTGGTTAATGCCAGAAATTAAGATTTTAGTGACTGAATATGAAATCACTCTTCTCCGAGTCATTAGTTAGTACACAGCACACCTAGAACTCAGATACAATCTTTCAATGTCTTTTGACTTGACATCAAGTCCAACACACTTTGTATTGTTTTTCATTTTGCACTCTTCTGTTAGAATTTGTATGTGTATATGTCAGCAAAAAGATGTTTATAGCTTTATCATGTACTCATCTGACCAAATACCATGTTCCTTCTTCTCTGTTACTGCAGCTCAAATGATCAGATATATGAAAGAAGTTCAAAGCAGGAATCAAACTGAAGTGACAGAATTTATCCTCTTAGGACTCTCGAGCAATTCAGATCTACAAATTTTCCTCTTTGGATTGTTTCTGTTTATCTATTTGGCAACTATGGTGGGTAATTTGGGAATGATAGTGTTAATTAAGATCGATCCTCATCTCCACACCCCGATGTACTTCTTTCTCAGCAGCCTCTCCTTTGTTGATGCCTCTTACTCTTCTTCTGTTACTCCTAAGATGCTGATGAACCTGGTGGCTGAGAATAAGGCCATTTCTTTTAGTGGATGTGCTGCCCAGTTCTACTTCTTTGGCTCCTTCCTGGGGACTGAATGTTTCTTGTTGGCCATGATGGCCTATGACCGCTATGCAGCCATTTGGAACCCTCTGTTATACCCAGTTCTCATGTCTGCAAGAATATGTTTCTTGCTAGTAGCTAGCTCATTCCTAGCAGGCTTTGGGAATGCAGCCATACACACAGGAATGACTTTCAGGTTGTCCTTTTGTGGCTCTAACAGGATCAATCATTTCTACTGTGACACCCCACCCCTGCTCAAACTCTCTTGCTCTGATACCCACATAAATGGCATTGTGATCATGGCTTTTTCCAGTTTTAATGTCATCAGCTGTGTTATGATTGTCCTCATTTCCTACCTGTGTATTCTCACTGCCATCTTGAGAATTCCCTCATTAGAGGGACGGCATAAAGCTTTTTCTACCTGTGCCTCCCACCTTATGACTGTCACCATATTCTTTGGGACAATTCTCTTCATGTACTTGCGCCCGACATCTAGCTACTCAATGGAGCAGGACAAGATTGTTTCTGTATTTTATACTGTAGTGATCCCTATGCTGAATCCCTTCATCTACAGTTTGAAAAATAAGGATGTAAAAGGGGCCCTAAAGAAGATCTTAGAAAAACATGTACTGTAAAGCCACATGACCATCATCCTGTTACGTAGAAGCAAAAGTGCTTTCGTATTAATTTTGTCTGATTGCTTAGGCTCTTTATTTGTGTGTTAAAGTAGATTGTTTAAAATATGGTAAACTTCTTAATCTGGGGTCTTACATGTGTATCCATGGGCCTAGATGATGAATTAACACAGTGGGGGGAGCGCATTGTCTGGTAAAGTATAAAATACTTGGAGTTGGGCGACCTAAGCTTAAGTTCCAATTTTAATATTTAGCTTTTCTTAATATCAGTTTTATTATATATAAATATTGTAAAAATTATGAGAAAAAGGACCGGGTATTTGTACCTCCACGATGATCTGTTTTGGATATGTGTCACTCACTGGGAGGGAGGATAAGCTTGGGCATAGCAATTCCTTTCAACAGGAACAATTCCTCCGCTGTGCAGTGTCAGTTTGCAGTAAACTTGGAAGCTGGAGAAATAAATACTTCAACCCTGAAAGGCAAATCTGGTTAGTGTACCACAACATCCGCTATAAACAATAACACTATTCCACTCACAAGGATGTCAAGAGTACCAAATGAGAAACAAGAAAGCATCATATCAGGTGTTATAATAATATGGCTACAACAGCAACAATGGAAGAATATTTTACTGACTTTGTGAATTCATTGGAATATTTTGAGGGTAACAATCAATGTGTTTCAACTTTTTATCTCTATCCCTTCCAAATTTTTACATAGCTTGCAATAAACAATTATCAAGTTAAATGATCTATCTTATTGTTCCCTGTATTGGGGTGGAAATATGTCAATGTTGGAGCAATGGGGAAACAACCTTTTTCCATGAGATGACATGATGAAGGATTCAGGCCAAAAAAAAATGATTTGGAAATGCCTATTTTTATTTCTTTCCATTTCACTATCTACTGCAGACGAGGAGGGAGAACATCAGTGCTTCACATACTCCACGTGAGACCACCTCACCCCTAAAAAATTTGTTAGGGGCCACAAGGGAAGAGTTAACTCATCCTATTCACTCTCAGCAGTCCTCCCGTCTCCCTATAACTTCTACTTTCAACTGTGAATGAAGGTTTTTCTTAAAGGCATTCAAAATGATCATGGCTGACATCCTCCACGTTTCTTTTAGTTTATCTCATCTATAATGTAATATCTATCCTTTGACTGCTTCTTATTCACCAGTCTAGAGAAGTAGCAGTTAATCATTATTCATCACTACTCTCACATCCACATTTGTTATTGCCCAATGGGGATTTCATGGCACATCATAAAATGACTTGCCCTCAATCACCCTCAGTTCTATGGTTTCACTTTCTCTCCATGCTACTGTCCTGGCTAAATCCCAGTTAGGTTAAATTTAATTGTTTTTTCCTCTGTCCTACACTTACGTTGCCTACGTCAATTGTGGGAAACCACTCAGCACTTCACTCTCTGCTGCTGATCTTGCCTCATATTTCTTCCTCCAAAATATAAACATTTAGATAAGATCATCCTCTTACTACCTCTAAGCCTTTATACACATACTTTTCTTCCCATCTGTCATAATGAATAATGTGTCCCTGCTTCTACCTAAGACTAGTTCTTTCACATTTTTGGAGCTTTTCATAAACTTTACATGGAAAATTACATGTCTACTCTTCCCAGGCATCAGTTTATCAAGCTCTACTGAAATATTTTTATTGGTTTATAAATATCATCTCGTGTCACCATTCTTAATAATTTCCTTGGCTGAAAATCCCATCCAGTCACCAACTTATTTCTCTGATCCCTTTGTAATTGTACTTTTCAAAAGTACTACCTCTAGTCATTATCCCTACTTTCTCATATCCCATGACATGTTCCAATTATACGTTTGTGTCACTGCTCCATTGAACCTACTCTTGTCAAGAACATATAAATATTTGACTCAATTGCATTCAAATATTACTATTCTATTTTACTATTATTTGCTATCTCAGAAGGAATTTCCACAGTACATTCCTCCAGCTATCCCCAAAACACTCCTTCCCAAGTTTCTATACTGCCTCAATCTTTTGATTTTCTGTCTCACTTTATGGCCACTTTTTTAAAAAGACAGGAAATACTTTATTTAAACCCATCAGAGAGATAGACAGTTTGAGTCTGTAACCAAGCATTATGTTTTAAAGCATAGGCCAGTAATTGTTTATGAGAGTATACATCGCTACATACAAATTAACTGATCAGACCACAACTTTTCAATGTTTAAAACAGAATAAGCTTCCCTGTAAAGGCAGCACCATTGTGACACTTTAACTTTAGTATTTCTCTTCTTCTTCCTCACCTTCTCCTTCAATGGAATCCACACCCATCTCCTCATAATCCTTCTGAATGGTAGCCATGTCCTTATTGGGTGCAGAAAAACCCTCCTTCCTCCATGCCCTCCCTCATCCATGCATGGCCACTTCTCAGATAACTGATGGCTCTTTCTCCTCTTCAGGCTGGCTTTGGAGCCAAAGACTTAAACCTTTCCATTGTTTGTTATATTGGTTCTCCATCTTTATCCACTTCTTAGGTGATTTAAGAAGTCTGCCATGATTCCAAAATTCACATCTCCAGCCCTGGCCTCTATCTAACCTGAGTTCTAGATGTGTATATTGAATTGACAACCTGGCATCTAAGGACTTTGAAGACATTAAAGAATTAAGAAATTATCTTTTTTTACTTAGTTATCATACTCAGACATCTATAATTGCATCTTTTGCACTATGAGGAGGAACTGTATCTTAGCATCATACTTATGTTCCTTGTGCTTAAAATATCCTTCTCCATGTTAAGGCATAAATGGTGTTTTCTGTTAAACTTACTCAGTTTGTGCTTGGAACAAGAAAACAGGCACCCTTTATATCTTAATTTACTCATAATACATTCAAAAACTATTTGTTGGTATACAAAAAACTGCACATATTTAATGTATATAATTTGATGAGTTTGAACATATGTATACATCAATAAAGCTGTTTAAAAGTCTATTAATGAATAAACTAGAATGTAACATGTAATGAAGATAAAGCAGGTAAGAAAACACAAAGTTCCTTTGTGCTCTCATGAAACGTATATTTAAATAAGGAAGGCTTTGTTGTCTATACCAAATGTGTGTGCATGTATGCACAGGTATGTGTGTGTGTGTGTTTGACATGGATATGAGTGGTACTTTGAAGACACATAAAGCAGGAAATAGAATAGAGAATGGTATAGTCAGAGAAGAGCTCCCTGAGGAAATAACATTTGATCGATACCTAAATAGGGATAATATCATGTGAATGTCTGTGAAAGAGCATTCTAGTTATGCTACAGCAAATACTGAGGTCCTGAGGCATAATTCTGCTTAGTTTGCTAAAGGAATAGTAAGGAGATAAATATATGTGGACCAGAGTGAACAAATGATAGGAGGAAAAAAACTGAAATCAGAAAGGTGTTGTGAAGGACCAGCAGGTTACATAAGCCTTATAGGTCATATATAGGCTTTACTCTTCATTCTTTCATATCATCCCATGACAGCTGTTCTCCAACTGTAAGCTGCATGAGGAAGTGACAAGGTTGATTTTGTTGGCTACTCTGTTAGTACCAATGGTATTGTCTACTCCACTAAACAAATTTACTACATTTTATTGAATGAATCAATTCATGAATGCAATGAGAGCCATGTTCTAATAGAAATAAGCAGATATCATATTTTCAGTGGAATTCTGAGGTTTGGAGGCAGGAACTGGTTAGTTATTTACCATTTAATTCCTTGTTGTGCTCCATGGAATCTCAGAATCACAAAGTAGGTTTTGCCTTTCTCTAAAGGCCTAAGTTTCCCTCCATGGTATACATGATTCACTGGGGAGAATGCAGTTCCATTATCTCAGTGGAAAGTAAATGCATGTTTTAATTTTGGATCAGCACATCTTGCAGAGACTAAATCTCATGAGAATGAGCACAGCCTTAATAAGGCTGACTGACTCTTTGTCTCAGACTCAGTAGCAGCATTTTTTACTCTTTGTGGAAAGAGTAGCTGAGTCCTTTAGACCACTTCTATTTTCATCAAAGCTATAAACTTCACTTGAGGAAATAGAAACGTGTATTCATCCAAAAAACAAACAAACAAGCAAAAACAAAAGTAAACTCATAAATACCACTACTTCCAGTGAATATTTCTTAAGGACAAAAGGTAAGATGATTTAATTTATCTCAAAGTGTTCAGATATAGAAAGTTTCCAAGAGGACTAAAAACATATTCAAGTGATTAAGACTAAACATCTCAATTATAATATGTTTGAATCACTGAATTTATTGTTACCAACTAAACTAGTGTGAACTGTTTTTTTAGAAGAGAGACATTTAATATCACTAGTAACAGATGAGAATTTTATAGACTATTGAATATCCGCATACACATGCACATATGAATGTATGTATACTTGCATACCTATGTTATATATGTATGCAAAACAGGGAAGTTTAATTAATTTTGTGTAGAAAGAGTGCCAAAACATCTGGCATATTTAATGCCCTCTGAAGCCCTTATGCTCTTATATGTACAAATTGAGAGAATGCTTATAACTTTCAACCTTCATCATATGTATTATACATGTATGCATGTATACATGTGCACATATGGGATCATATAAATCATAAAGAATATAATTGTTTATGTCAATTTATATGTTTGTTACATATGTAATATGTATTTATACATATATTGCATAAAGCAGAATTCTATGAAATAGCTACAATATTTTTAAAGTGGTTATGTTACAAGAAAGGATTCAGCTGATTTTAGAAACAGAAAGATCAGTTAAGGGACTATTGCAATAATTTAGATGAAAGATGATGTTGGCTTGGGTCTCAGTGGTAGGAATGGAAGTGGTGGGAGATAATCGGCTTATTAATATATTTTGAAAATAGAGCCAACATCATTATCTGACAGAATGGTCATGGGATGTGTAAGAAACAGAAGAGATTAATTTTTCTAATATTTATTTGTCTTCATTTGAGCAAATGGAAGTATAGAGTTGTCATTGACCTGAGATAGGAAATGCTTTGTTTGGAGCAAGTTAAGAGAGAACACGAAGAATTCAGTTTGGGGTCATGATGAGTTGTTATTCCATACTAATGCAGATATGTGAGTAAGAAGTTGCTTAGAAGTCTGAAGATTGGAAAAGAGGTCAGAACTGGAGATATAAATTGAGGTGTTGTAAGTATACAGATGAAATTTAAAGCCATGAGATTGAATAAGACCACCAAGGTCAAATGTAAATAGGAAAGAAAGGAGAATCAGGACTGAGCTCTGAGGTACTTCAACCTTAAGAGTCAGAGGGAAGAAGTAGAATCAGCAAAGAAGACTGAGAAAGAGCAACCCGTATGGTAGGAAGGAAGCTCAGTCTGGTGTTCTAAAAGATAAGAGAAGAAGCTCTTTCAAGGAGTAGTAAACAATGAACTCTGTCAAAAGTTACTGATGGACAAAAAAGGTGAGGAATGAGAACTGACTGATGGGTTTGGCCACATGAAGATTCCTGATGACTTAGACAAGAGTGGTTTCCGTGGAGTAATGTGGTTAGAGCCTGATTTGAGTGGGCTCAATAGGAAACAGAAAAAACAGAATTGGATACAGCAAGTATACTAAAGTGTATAATATTTTTAATTGCCAATGTGAATGCAAAACAACTGGATGACAGGTGGTGAAGACAGAAGGATCAAGAGAGGAGGAGAGAAAAGTTAAGAGTTAAGGTAAAATATGGAAAAACAGTGGTCAATCATTGATGACTTTATATACACACACATATTACATTTTAAATAAAATAGGTTACTGAGTTTACTGAAGAAAACTTTTTTTTTTAACTGCAATAAGGAAATAAAGAGATTTAATACATATGCTCTTAAGACATCTTATAAGCAATCTAGCTCATAGCAGAAAATAAGCTATTTGATTTTTCCTGGTATTTTTTTGTACACGTTATTCCCTTGATTTCTTTCTTATTCCAGTAAATGCAGCATCCATTCGGAGAAAAAGGTATGAGCAACCATTCAACAGTGACTGAATTTATTCTCCTGGGATTCAGCGATCATCCAGAGCTACAGTGTCTTCTTTTTGTAGTGTTTCTAGTCATCTATATCACCACTGTGTTTGCAAATCTTGGCATGGTTCTATTAATCAAGGTTGACTCGCGTCTGCATACTCCAATGTACTTTTTCCTCAGTAATTTGTCCCTTGTTGACTTCTGTTATTCTTCTGTCATTGCCCCTAATATGCTGGTGAATTTCTGGGTGAAGAACCCAGTCATTTCATTTAATGAATGTGCTACACAATTCTTCTTTTTTGGTTCCTTTGCTGGTATTGAAGGCTTCTTGCTGGCTGTGATGGCCTATGACCGGTATGTGGCCATCTGCAAGCCTCTTCTTTACACAGTCACTATGTCCCCCCATCTTAATGTCCTTTTGGTGTTGGCCACCTATCTTGCAGGTTTTATGAATGCTGCCATTCACACTGGCTTCACCTTCCAACTGTCTTTCTGCCATTCAAATGTCATCAACCACTTCTTCTGTGACACCCCACCTCTACTGAAACTCTCTTGTTCTGACACGAGTGTCAACGAGGTTGTGATTTTTGCTTTTGCCAGTTTTAATGAATTGAGCTGCCTTCTGACTATTCTCATTTCTTACCTCTACATCCTCACTGCCATCTTGAGGATCCATTCTTCAGAGGGGAGACACAAAGCCTTCTCCACCTGCGCATCCCACTTGATGGTGGTTACCATCTTCTTTGGCACAATCCTGTTCATGTATCTGCGCCCCAGCTCCAGCTACTCAATGGATCAGGACAAAGTGGTGTCTGTGTTTTATACAGTGGTCATCCCCATGTTAAATCCTCTCATCTATAGTCTGAGAAACAAGGAGGTCAAAGCTTCTTTAGGTAAATTTTAAAAACAACCTCTTTTTACTTCTGTGCTTAGAATCACATAGCATGGGACTTTAGCACACTGAGGGAATGTAGAAATGACCAAGTCCACCTTTATTCACTCAGGCTCCTTTTCATTCTATAATGAGGCTTTTTTTTTTTTTTTGTCTTGATAGTGGAGTTGGACCAAATGTCCTAGGCATCACGGGGAACACGATGACTCTGTGTAAATTCTACTTATTTCACAGAATCTATATGCTTGAAAATAACCTAATATCTATATTCAGAGGTATAAGGCCCAGTCTAAAAGTAGGTGGGCCAGCCCTGGCCAGTTTGGCTCAGCAGTTAAAGTGTCAGCCCGTGGACCAAAGGGTTGCAGGTTTGATTCCCAGTTAAGGACACATAGCTGGGTTGCAGGTTCAATCTTTGGCCTTGGTTGGGGTCTTGCAGGAGGCAACCAACCTATGTGTCTCTCTCACATTGATGTATCTCTCTCTCTTTCTCCCTCCCTCCCTCTCACTCTATGTAAAAGAATCAATGAAAAAATATTTTCGGGTGAGGATTAACGACAACAACAACAACAACAACAACAACAACAACAACAACAACAAAAGTAGATGGGACAGAGAAAGACTGAGTGGCTGGAGGAATGACTCCATCTTCTTCCTTGTTTGATGGTTCAGTAATTGGACAGTGGTTTTGTAACTGCCAGAGGACATGTGATAAGTAGGTTGAGCCAGAATATGTCCAGAAGACCAAAACTTGGCTTAGAGACTGCCTCTTGTCCTTAGTGAACCAGAAAGAAATATCAGAACTTAATCTCAATAGAAGTGCCAAAGTCAAGTGTTTTTAACCTGGGCGAGTAATCTAGACGACTGAGTGGATAATGGGAACAAACTACAGCGTAAACATAAGGGGCAAGCACAAAACAAGAACACCAAGGCTCATGGAGCAGAAATTTCTGGGGCTTAGAAAAGAGGTATTCTCTACAATTCCTGAAGATGAAGTGTCATGTTGTTTGATCTTTGAATGAGTAAGCAGTTTAAGCGTGAAGAGCTAGGTAGGGCAGGTTCTTTGGCAAATAACCACACAAATCTATTTTACTACTAGCTGCAATTTAGTTAGAATAAGTTTAAATCTTTTGCTGGTTTAATGGGTATTTTCATAACTGGGCCATCTCCCCGACAGGACTGGATTTTCTTTACAGAAAGTGACCACTGACATGTCAACAGAAAATGTTTTAAAGTGACTGAAACTGGGTATACTATACTAGGTGTGATCCTAGCATGTCTCTTTGCCATTGAAAGACTAATACATCATAATACAAAAGCAGCCACTTAAAAAAGACTAAGTAATAATTTTGTTTTCAATTTCCACCTATGGTTTTTGATAAGATCTTTTCATTTAATCCTCTGTTATTCTGCTTTTCAGACATTGCATATTAAAAATGTCATTTTCTTGCTTTTCAAATGGTTCTTGCCCATATCATCTTTTTTATTTTTTTTTCAGGAGACCTCTTCATATTTTAAGATACAGCACACATACTATCTCCTCTGATTCCTCTGACAGTCCGTCATCCCTCCAAAGTGTACTCATACCCATTCCTGTGATTCTAGAGATATTGCAACTTGAATCAAGTTCTTGCTCACAGATATAAATAATAAAATACAGTTTAATATTTCCTGACATAGACTAAAAGCTCCTTGAGACAAGAGACCTTTTTATATCTACTTTTACATTTCCATACTCCATAATGAACCATCAATAAAAGTTTTTAAATTAAGAAAGGGTAAGGACAGAAAACAGGCCTTTCTGTTTTGTTACTATTTTTCCCACAGTTTATGAGAAGCACCTGGTAATTAAACACAAGACTACTGGTGTCTATAACTTCAAGCTCCCTTTCTATTCAAACAGTAAAATAAATAAGGGCTGGGCTCCCCACACCTCTCTCTCAGCTGTTTTAATAACCCAAGAATAATTCACACCAAAGAGCCTCTAATGAAGGGAAACTTTTCTTACACCTTCCCCTCAAACAAGTCTTCCATTTTGAACTCTGTGCAACCCCTTCAGACAAAACTCCATCTTTTATACTCCCGGTAACTTTTTTTACTTGAAAGCATATTTTACAGGCTAAAGAAGATATAAAAATAGCTCCCTGGCCCAGCCGGTGTGGCTCAGTGGTTGAGTGTCGACCCATGCACCAGGGGGTTGCCAGTTCGATTCCCTTTCAGGGTACATGCCAGGGTTGTGGGCCCGATCCCCATGTGGGGCATGCAAGAGATGGCCAGTGGATGTTCTCTCTCATCAATGTTTCTCTCTCTCTCTCTCCCTCTCTTTTTCTCTCTCTCTAAAAATCAATAAAGAAAAAAAAAAAGGAATACCTCCCTGGTACATCAGCTGTACTGTCTCCTAGAAAACAAACAAATTGTGACTTCTCAAGACAAAACCTCAGCATCTGTTCACTGTCAACAGGATCCCTTCCCTAAAAACCCCCAATAAAAGCAACTCGTCCTATGTTTTGTTGTCCTGTGCCACCTGATACCTGGCCCTTTCCCTGACTATGAAGAAAGTAATAAAGTTCCTCCTTTTTCCTCCCTCTTCTCTCTGTTGTGAATTCTTTCCCAAGCCTGTGCCATGGACCAAATCCTAACAGAAAGAATCATTCCAATGGGAGGTGTGGGGTGATGGAAGACAAACTGTTGCTTCTGGCATCTGAACCACAATTTCAGAAAGGCGGAGTTAGAAAAGTTCTCTTGTACCTGGTTGGATCATCTGTTAGATCATGTTTTATTCTTTTTAAAACAAACTATAAACCACAGAACTTGTATACATGTGTGCATGAACAATGGACATGGACAACAAAGCTGAGGACAGGGTGGGGGTGGGGAGGGGAGAATCAATGGGGGAAAAAGGGGAAACATCTGTAACAAAAATAAATAAATTAATTCAATAAAAAATCTATTACACTGCCAAAATAAATAAATAAATAAATAAACAAATCTATCTTTTTTTTTGAAACATTTTAATAAATGTTTTAATAAACAGATGATATTTTAGTGTCCTATATTTGTCACTTTATATTAATATGATTTTAACATATAATGATAGAGTATTCAGGACTTTTTTCATGAAGGAACAAATAGTTAATTCAAATTAGCCTAAGCCTGGAATTCTCAGTGCCCCTTGATCTCTCTTTCTCTGTTTTCCACTTTCTGTCTCATATTATGGGTTCACTTACTCTTTTTCACAGACTTTGCACATCATGGCCTCAAATTTACATACTTTTAGGATGATTGCATTGCAGTCATGGTTGCTTCTCTTTAGAAAAAACAACTGTTGCCTGAAATGGCTCAAGTGTTTATTATGTTGTCAACTAAGAACATCCAAACCTGTAGAGAATTTTTATGTTTATTTGTGTTTATTTTAGCCAAACTGAGGACATTGCCAGGACGCAAGATCTCAAATTCTCCAGAGAATGATAGAAATACATTTGGAATTAAGGTGTGAACATAAGAAAAATTACATGAAAGTGGAAGAAAGGCAGGTACAGACTCAGTAAGATTATGTGCTCCCTGGAGGGTGGTTACAGTGCCCAGGAGTGTGGTGTGACAAAGAGGATTACCCTGGTACTTGAAAGGTGTGTTAACCTGGCTGCACAGAGCAATGGACAGGGCTTACTTAAGGCAAAGATAGATCAGTACTAAAGAAGCTGTGTGCCTAAAGTGTGCCAAACTACCATGACCTGCTCAGTTAGAAATTTATAATTAGATCATCCTGTGATGTTCCTTTCTGTCACTGAACTAATCAGTTAAAACAAAAAAAAATGTTTTTATTGATTTTTTAGAGAGAGAGGAAAGAAGAGATAGAAATATCAATGTGAGAGAGAAACATCATTCGGCTGCTTCCTGCAAGCCCCCTACTGGGGATCAAGCCCACAACCCAGGCATGTGCCCTGACTGGGAATCGAACCGGGACTTCTCAGTCCATGGGACGATGCTCAATTCACTGAGCCACACTGACCGGGGCTGAACTAGTCAGTTTTATTACAAAACCTCTTTTTCATCCACAGTGTGAATGTGTGTCGTGGTATGCATGCATTTGTGTATGTGTGTATGTCGGTGATAAGTTACCAGGAGAACTCTTGCTCTACAATAGCTACTGCATCCACGGTACATTTACTCAGTAAAACTGCATGCCTTGCCTATCCTCTGCCCATTTTATTTACAAATTCCTCATTTGGGCAGCGATGCTTTATGCTGTTTACACCTCAACAAGAATGTTAACACTGGTGTTAACTTTATTAGTAGATGAGTTAGATGTTTTCCCATATGATGCAATTTGGGGATTCTGTTTTCAAGCTTCTGCTATCTACAGTATAAAAGCTATTAGAACATTGTGCCCTGTTTTATTTATTTTAGTAGCTAACCTCATGAGGTGTTTTTTTATTTAATTTTTATTTTATTTTATTTTATTTTTTAGCAGACACATGAATTAATCATTGCAATTGAACTAAGGAATTCATGTCATTAAAAATCCTTTAAATATCACTTTCTAGGAAAATAAAATAAGAATGCCTAATAATCTTTGAGTTAGTGTCAAACTCTGTGCACTATAATCTTCTTCTTTGCTATATAAATAAATATCAACTTCTTATGTGTAGAATTCTGATCAAGAGTTGGTCCCCTACTGAAAAGCATGGATACTTTGCCCTTTCATAGCTGAAAGTGTTAATTCACTACATTTTGTCTACTATTCCATAACTATTAAGCCAGTCTTATTTCTTATTGAAAAATACTTCTTTGTAAATCTTATGATTATTACAATGTTATCCTATATTAAAGTATATCAGAAAATACTTAAATACATACAAGCATAAGTACTTTGGATCCAATTTTCTTCAGAGTGAAAACTGACATTCTGCTTAAAGAAGTGTCAAATCTTTAATTATTATGTAAAACAAGGAAACCCCACATCAAGGAGTCAAAAAATGAGGACCCTCCAACCCTGCAATGACATACACAATACTAGAAGAAACCTCTTTTTCATGGAAATATTTAAACCACAGATTTTATTCTTTAAATTTTATGATTTCACTTGTGTAAGGAATTAGGATAGAAATTGAGATTGAGAAATAGTTCCACTTCAATTTGAAAAGAATATGGTAATGCTTAAATCTTCTCCAATGTGGTGAGGTGATAACGACCTACAGTTTGATATTGATTTACAGCTTTATCTCATTGACGTCTTACCCTCTAACCCATCATTTGGAGATGTAACAAACTCTGAGACACCTCTCTTGACTTGGTCAGACTACATTTGAACTCTTCTGACTATGCTGACCTGAAACTATCATGCACTGGAAGATACAGACCAGCGAAAGCATCTCTAGAGTCCTTTAGTCTCCAGCAAATGCAGCTCCAATGTCCAACTAGTCTTTATTCAACTTTCCACCTTCCTTCCAATTCACCAATTTTATGAATGATCCTGGCACTCAGACCCAACTTAATTCCTAGCATGTTGATAAAATTAGTTCAATGGAGCAAACTGGTTTCATATAAATCCATAGTGATCACCTTTCAAAGGATCCTCACCCCTGACCAGCACCTCTACTTCCTTCCATTAGTTATGTGACTTTTCTGCTCTCTACGCTCCTTCTGATCCCCAAATTTCTCACGGACTTCGCCTTTCTTCTCCTCGTTCTCATGAGATCACCTTACCTCAGTGTTTAGAAACATTTTGAGAATATTTCTAAATGAAGTCTTCTGATGAGAAGTCTCTCATCTTTACTACATTAAAAACACAAAACCTATCTACTCATATTTTTCTCCTTTCATAGTATTATTTGTGATGGCTAAATTTTCTGTCTGTGCTAAAGATTTTAATAAACTCAGTCCCAAGCAGTACACAGATGTGAGAAATTTTGGCCTCAAAGGAGCATCTAGTATCTCAAAGCTCCAAATTAAAATTCTGCCCATGAGGAAAAAAATGACAATTTTAATTGGTTCTTCAGAATTATTTTATAAATACTCTAAGGAATGTGCCCAAGGAATATATTATAAATCTTCACACCTTGTTTTGACAAAATATGGTAAGTCATCTTTTACAGGTAGGTCATTTGCTATGTTTGTTCACTGAAAATATGTTTGCTTTTCAGTGTGGAGATTAACATCCCACTAATGTAGAAGAGATTTTCAGCAATTTTACTTGATTTTTCTATTGGTATAATATTTCATGGCATGTCTAGAAACCAATCATTGTGTGCAAGACTTTTTGATGTGTCTGTAAAAGCTAAATAAAAGTGCTTTGGGGTACAATTCTTGAGGCACACTTTTTCTAGTCATATCTTGTTTTCACCAAGGTTTGACAGATAATGACTTCAGCTGGGAGTAAAGCCCAGATTTACATGTTAATCATGCTTCCCTAAACAAACATTTTCATACGTGTGTTAGTTGTGCAAAAGTTGGGGACACCCCTCCCATTCTTCTCCAGATATTTGCATTCTTTATTTTCTATTTGAATTTTACTTTCTCAGAAAGGCCTTCTCTGAATGGCCATCTAAATGCATACCACCTTTATTTTGCTTCACAGTACTTGTTTCTGACTGACATTATGTTATAACATTTCTCTACGGGTTGTACTTTCTCCTACAATTTATGCTTCATGAGGATGGGGAATTGGGTCACTGCTGTGAACCCAGAAGCTACAAGAGAAAAAAAATCAGCCTTTGTAATGTACATGATAAAATGGTGATTTTACAAAGCAGAGAGAACAATTCCTCATTTGGTATCTTAGCCACACAGGGTGGGACAAAAGCAGGTTTATAGTTGCTCATATGGAAAATGATATAATAATTAATAAATAATAATACAAAAATAAACTCTGTATTTTGTGTACTCATAAGTATAAACCTACTTTTGCCACACATCAAGAGATGAATGTGCTAATTCAATGTTTTCTGAAGAAAATTAAGTCAAACAACTATGGGTTTCACATGGGAAATGCTGAACTGAATATTTATTTTCTCTTTTGTGTTTGAAAAATAGGATAGCAGATCTGGAGGAACCTCAGAAATCCAACTTTCTTCATTTTCCCATTTGAATGATGCCATTGATCTGCTGCTTTTTATGTCTGATTTTAATTCCTGTGGTTTTCTTTTCTTCACAAAATTTGAAAACAATACTTAACATGGACTTCACTAAGAATACAGTATAAATGTGTGTGTGTGTGTGTGTGTGTGTGTGTGTGTGTGTGAGAGAGAGAGAGAGAGAGAGAGAGAGAGATTGAGATATAAAGAGGAAGAGAAAACATGGAGATACAGGGATACAGGGAAAACTATTTGTGTAGAAATTCTGATGTGTTATTGAAAAAAGAAGAGAAAGCTCCTCATAGATGAATCAAAGAATAAATGATAGAATGGATGGGCTAAATGAAAGAATGGATGAGATTATAAATGCAGAATCTTGATCAGACAGAATTCTTCACTTTTCTTTGTCACTTTCAGTTTTCAAGGGATAAGAAAATGTCTTCCAAAAACCACACTGTAGTGACAGAATTCATTCTCTTGGGACTCACGGATGACCCAGCACTAGAGAGGATCCTGTTTGGGGTGTTTCTGGTGATCTACCTGATCACGCTGGTGGGAAATGCGTGCATGATTGTGCTGATCAGGACCAATTCCCACCTCCAAACTCCCATGTATTTCTTTCTTAGCCACCTCTCCTTTGTAGACATCTGCTATTCCTCCAATGTCACTCCAAATATGCTGTACAACTTCCTCTCAGAACAGAAGACCATCTCCTATGCTGGATGCTTCTCACAGTGTCTTCTCTTCATCGCCCTGGTGATCACTGAATTTTACATCCTTGCCTCGATGGCGTTGGATCGCTATGCAGCCATTTGCAGCCCGTTACATTACAGCGTCAGAATGTCCAAGGACATTTGTATCATTCTAGTCATGGTCCCTTATGCTTTTGGCTTCTTTAATGGACTTTCTCAGACACTGCTGACTTTTCACTTGTCCTTCTGTGGCTCCTCTGAAATCAATCATTTCTACTGTGCCGATCCTCCTCTTATTATGTTGGCCTGCTCTGACACCTACGTCAAAAAGATGGCAATGTTTGTAGTTGCTGGATTTACCCTCTCATGCTCTCTCTTCATCATCCTCCTGTCCTACCTTTTCATTCTTGCAGCCATCTTGAAGATGCATTCTGCTGAAGGCAGGCACAAAGCCTTCTCTACTTGTGGTTCCCACCTGACAACAGTCACTATATTTTATGGAACCCTCTTCTGCATGTACTTAAGGACTCCATCTGAGAGATCTGTAGAAGAGTCCAAAATAATTGCAGTCTTTTATACTTTTCTGAGTCCAATGCTGAACCCGTTGATCTACAGCCTAAGGAATAAACATGTGATCCATGCTATGCAGCAAATGATTAAAGGAAATCTTTTTCATAAAACAGCAGTTTAGGCATCAGTTAATTAGAAATTAATGGGATCTGTGATAAAAGTGATTAGAGCCTAGAAGTGATTAAGAAAGGGCTTCTAAATATAATAGAGTTCCAAGTTCCAACTTTTTTTAAAAAAAAAAACAATTATTGAATTTATTAGGGTGACATTGGTTAATAAAATGATATATGTTTCAGGTGTACACTTCTATAATACATCATTTGTACATTGTATTATGTGTTTACCACCCAAAGCCAAGTCTCCTCCAGTCACTATTTATTGCCCCTTTACCCCCTTCTACTTGCCCCCACCCTTCTTTCCATCTTGTAATCACCATACTCTTGTCTGTGTCAATGAGTTTTTTTGTTTGTTTGTTTTTTGCTTAATCCATTCACCTTTTTCACCCAGCCTCCCAACCCCATTTAGTGATTCCACTTCTGGAAATATATCCATTGAAACTCAAAACTGTGACTTGAAAGAATGTATGTACCCCTATGTTAATTGCAGTGCTTTTTACAATAGCCAAGATTTGTAAGCAGTACAAATGCTCATTAGAAGGTGAGTGGCTTAAAATGCTATGGTACATATACACAATGGAATACTATTCGGCTATAAAAAAAGAATAAAATCTTACCTTTTGTGACAGCATAGAAGGACCCAGAGACTATTATGTTAAGTAAAATAAGCCAGTCAGAGAAAGACAAATGCCATATGATTTCATATATATTGTGGAATCTAACGAACAAAACAAACAAACAAACAAAAAAGAAATAGACTCATAGATCAAATTTCTTTTTGAAGATCAGCATCATTTAGTCTGGGGGACATTCCATAATGTATAATAAACTTCCCTTTTTGTTAAACAAAGAGTTGTGTTTTTATTCCTAGCAACTAGAATATGCTGATATCCAGAATTCTAATGCTCTTTGAAAAATGTACTGTAGAATCACTGTAAAAGTATTTTATATTTTGTCTAAATGATTGTATGCTTCCTTTTATTTTCTAGTCTGGAGAATCACTGTGGCTTTCAGAAACCAAAATTAAAGGCTCAATAATGGCAATTGTCTTAGTCCAAATGATTGACCTCTTTGCAGTGTTTAAAAAAATTATATTTATTTATTTATATTTTTCTTTTTTCCCTTTTTATTGAATTTATTAGGGGTGACACTGGTTAACAAAATTATACAGCTTTCAGGTGCACAATTTCACAGCACATAATCTGTATATTGTGCGTTTACCACCCCAAGTCAAGTCTCTGTCCATCACCATTTATAACCCCTATAACCTCCCCCAACTCCCCACACCCCCACCTTACCCTGGCAGTCACCACACTGTTGTCCATGTCCATGAGGTTTTTTCCTCTCTCTTTTTTTCTTTTTGCTCAATCCCTCCACCACCACACCACCCATCCTCCCAACCCCTCAACTCCCTCTCCAGGTCCATCCATGTAGTCACAAATGGTAAGATTTCATTCTTTTATTACAGCCAAGTAGTATTTCATTGTGTAAATATACCACAGCTTTCTTATCCACTCATCTACTACTAGACTCTTAGCCTGCTTCTAAATCTTGGCTACTGTAAATAACACTGCAATGAACTTTCTTCATTGTCTAAGTTTTTCATTGAAAGCCACATCAAAATTTCTTTAGAGATAGATAGAACATAAATTAACATGAAATAAAATAATATGTGACACTCTATTTTAGTTTAATGCTCACTTTTATATCACTACATTTTAATCTTTACAAATGAACTTAATAGGAAATTATCTTGGTTTATAACACTCGGAGTTTTAGGCACATAGATTAAATGACCAATCAAAAGTCATTCAGCCACTAAGTGGCACACAGGCAAATCCTTGGATTCTCAGTTATGTCTCTTTCCAACTCATTGCTATATGTGAAATCATGGTAAATGTGATGGCAGTAATATAACTAATAATCACTAATGTAGACTTCCTCTGATATTTCAGGCAAACACGATAATTTTTGTGCAATATAAGTAAAATTGTCTTATTGTCCCATGGAAAACAGATGATTTTGCTATATGGCAGAACTATGTAGGCTGTATTTTATGAGTATATTGTCCAAATTATAAAAACATACAGGTTTATTATAGATAACTAGAAAATTCAGACAAAAAAGAAGAAGCAACATTTATCAGTGGATAATTTCTATTTGTGTTTTATATTTCTCCTCAATAATTAATATAACAAAAATGGAATCATTTGCCATACACTAATATGAACATTGATTTTTCACTTGATAGTATAATGCTTGCATTTCATATAGACTAAATATTTTGGTGAACACTATTTGTAATATAATATAATAATAATTAATTCATAGTGAACTTAATTATAAAATAATACATATCAATTGTAGCAAAACAAATCGAAAAATCCTAAAAGATATAAGAAACGAAAACAAAATGTATTTGCAATTTCCTACCTACAGAGAGTTTGTCTCAATATTTTGGTGTATTTTTTCTTGTTGGTTTATCTTGCAAAGCATTATTCCAACATGCTGATGTATCCTATTATTTTTAAGATTGACTAGTATCTAAGTACATATCTCTCTGACAGTTCTTTTAGGATAGATTCCTAGAAGTGTAATCGCTGAATTAAATCTTTTATGCATTTTCAAAGTTCTTGTTAAATTACTTTATGGGTAAATTTTCATCAGAAAGTTTGTAATAATTTACATCTATTAATAGTAATATTTGAGAATAACCATTTAACTATACCATTATTTTAGATTATTTGCTTCTTTGTTGTCTCAACTGAAATTCTTAGAAAGAGATTTTGTTTTATTTTGACAGAAGAATTTTAAAATATATATTTGACAAATAATCAGTTTGATGACTGCCTTTCATGTTATTTCTGATGATACTTCACATAAAAATATTAACATTTTTTATTTAGAAAATTTTAATCTATTTTTTTGTTTTTGCTTTATAGTTTTTGTCAATCCTCAATTTAACTAAGCAAGTATCTATATTATGTTACTCATAACTCAGGACCATATTTTATAAGAATACCTTAAATTATTCTAGATACAATTTTGTTATATATTGTAATGTTGTTTGTAACGTTTTACCTCACAATTTTTTGTTGTTTTGTTAATTCTCACCTGAGGATATTTTCTCACTAATTCTTAGATAGAGTGGAATAGAGAAGGGAGGAGGAGAGGGAGAGGGAGAGAAAGAGAGAGAGAGAGAGAGAGAGAGAGAGAGAGAGAGAGAGAGACATCGATGTGAGAGAGACATATTGATTGTTTGTCTCCCACGTAACCTCAACCAGGGCCAGGAATCGACCAGCAACCCAGGTATATTCCCTTGACTAGGAATCAAACCCATGACCTTTCAGTCTGCAGGCTGTGGCTCTTTCTGCTGGGTCTAACCAGCCAGAACCTTACCTCACACTTTTAACCCATGTATTTCTATTGTTTATTAAGCAAACCTTTGTTTATCCACTAATTTGTTATCTTCATTGTATCTTCATTGTACACTAAAGAAATCTATTTCTGGTCTATCTCTTCTATTCCTTTGACTAATCTACATATATATTTTAAAGCAAATTATTACAATAATGTAGATTTAAAATGTGTTAACTTCTTTTTTTTAAAACTCATCTTTATTGTTGATGTATTACAGATGTTTCTCTCTTTTTTTCCCCATTGACCCCTTCCTCCCCAGGCTTGCCCCCCTCCTGCCTTCCCCACACTATTGTTGGTGTCCATTGGTTATGCATATAAGCTTAGAAGTTCTTTGGTTTAACTCATCCCACCCTCCCTCCCCACTTCCCTTTGAGGTTCATCAGTCTAACAAACAATCGTACTTATTAATTCCTTTATCTTTTTCACGCATCCCCTCAGCCCCCACCCATCTGGCAAGCAAAAAAAAACTTCTCTGTACCTATGAGTCTGTTTCTGTTCTGCTTGCTCATTTTGTTTGTAGATTCAATTGGGGATAGATTTGTATTAATTGCCATTTTATTGTTCATATTTTTGTTCTTCTTCACCTTCAAGAAGACCCTTCAACATTTCATATAATGCTGGTTTGGTGGTGATGAATTCCTTTAGCTTTTTCTTGTCTGGGAAATTCTTGATATGGCCATCAATTCTAAATGATAGCTTTGCAGGATAGAGTAATCTTGGTTGTAGGTCATCGCTTTTCATCACCTTAAATATCTCTTGCCACTCTTTCTGGCCTGCAAAGTTTCTTTTGAGAAATCAGCTGACAGTCTTATGGAAGCTCCTTTGTAGGTAACGAAGTGCTTTTCTCTCACTGCTTTTAAGATTCTCTCTTTGTACTTACCTTTGGCATTTTGATGATGATGTGTCTTGGTGTGGACCTCTTTGGGTTCAACTTGTTTGGGACTCTCTATGCTTCCTGGAATTGTATGTCTGATTCCTTCACCAAGGTAGGGAAGTTTCTGTCATTATTGTTTCAAATAGGTTTTCAATTTCTTGCTTTCTCTCTTCTCCTTCAGGCACCCCTATGATGGGAATGTTGGCACACTTGAAGTTGTCTCAGAGGCTCCTTACACTATCCTCATTTTTTTGGATTCTTTTTTCTTTTTGCTGTTCCCGTTGGGTGTTTTCTGCTTCCTTATATTCCAAATTGAAGGTTTGTTTCTTGGTTTTACCTACTCTACTATTGACTCCCTGTAAATTATTATTTATTTCAGTTAGTGCATCCTTAATTTCTGACTGGCCCTTTTTTATGTTGTTGATGTTCTCACTAAGTTCCTTGGAGGTCTCCTTAAGTTCCTTGAAGGTCTCATTAAGTCCCTTGAATGTGTCACTAAGTTTCTTGAACAACCTTATAACCAGTGTTTTGAATTCTGCATCTGATTGATTGCTAATCTCCATTTTGTTTAATTCTTTTCCTGACGTTTTGTTTTTTTCTTTCATTTGGGACATGTTTCTTTGTCTCCTCATGTTGGCTGCTTCCCTGTGATTGTTTCTATGTATTAGGCAGAGTTGCTATGTCTCCTAGGCTTTATAGGGTGGCCTATTATTGTAGGTGTCCTGTAGGATCCAGTGGCCCAGTCTCCCTGATGACTCAAGCTGTGCCTTCTAGTGCACCCCTAATGTGGATTGTACAACCTTCTGTTGTATTTGAGTCTTGATTGCTGTTGGCATGTCAGTGGGAGAGATTTACTCAGGCCAATCAGTTGCAAGGACTGGCTGTACCCACTAACCACTGACCTCTGACTACCTTGGATGATCGGCTGTGCAGGGATCCACCATGTAGAGCAAGACTTACTTCATCAGAGCTCTGGTACGCACTGAGTCTACTCACTGAGTGTGTTACTTGTGGAGGTGGTTGGGTGGTGGTGTTTTAATGTGGTCTGAAACTGTCCACTGCATGTGCTGGCTGTGGGGCAAGGTCAGCCTCTGCCTGTGTTCTACCAAGGGCCACCTGGCATAAGCTACAAAATGATCTGCAGATGACTGCTTCTTGTGCTGGGTTTGGAGGTGTCCAGGGAAAGCCAAGCTGTGAACCAAGGCTGGCTGCTTCTAGCGCCAGGCCTGTGGCCACTTAATGAGAGGTATGGGGCTCACTGAGACCAGATGCTGCTTGTTTGAGAGATTTTAGTAGACTCTGAAGCAGGATCGAAGACAGGCCAATCCTATGGTAAAGACTTTGGAAACAGCTTGAGTGGGCCCAAAAGTTGGGTGGGGCGGGGCCTCAGGGAATCACCAGGGCGGGGCCAACAGTGTGAGCCAGGTTGCTGGAGTCCCAGATATGGTGGCAGTCTGTCTGCCCTGTGGGGGAAGGGTTCACCAAAGGAACAATGGCCTCCACCAGCACGTCTGTCCAGGAGGAGGCTACTCCTCCAGCCCTCATCCCAAGGCCAAACAGCTCAGTTCTTCCCTGTTCTCTGGTGCCCCTAAAGCTGCCTCCCCTCCAAGCTCTGAGGGAGCAAGTCTGAGTAAGTCTGTGTGTGGGCCCTTTAAGAGGTGTAGCCTGGGGCTCCAGCAGCCTTAGCCTCCCTCAACCTCAGTTCTTGCTGGTTTTTACAGCCAGAAGTAATGGGGACTTTTCTTCCTGGCCCTGGGACCCAGAGCTGGGTACCTGGTGTGGGATGGGGACCCCTGACTCCTCAGGGAGGACCTTCCCATCTGAGGTGTCCCTCCTGATTTTTATCTGCCACATGTGGGTTTGGGACCAACCCCTCTGCCCCTGCCCCTCCTACCAGTCTCGGTGTGGCTGCTTCTTTAATTCTGTAGTTGTAGGACTTCTATTCAGCTCAATGTTAGGTGGCTCTGAATGATGGTTGTGTTGTAGTTTTGTTGAAATTTTGATGTGGTTGTGGGAGGAGGCGATACTGTGTTTACCTACGCCGCCATATTGACTGGAACTAAAATGTGTTAGCTTCTATTAGAGAAACTTCATCTTTATTATTATTTTTTTTTCAAATTTATCTTAGAGAATACAAATTAGTGCTTCTAGGTAGCCAATATTTTTAACTCAGAAATTATATTTGTGATTGTTTAATCCAGAAAGTATATGCACACATACCCATGAAAATCAAATATGGCTATATACTCAATAATATCCATTGTAAATTATTTTGAAAATATGGAAAATGTTTTAATTTTAGTAGTATTGTTATAACTTGGTCCCCAAATTTGGTGGAGATATGTGTAAAGTGCAGACCATTATGAGGTCTGCCTCTGAATGAGAGTTTACAGGTAAATTCAGGGTCTTTTTTTTTTTTGAACCAGAAAAGCAGATAGGTGCTTGTGGCTTATAACTTAGGAGAAAAACATGTAACCTCAGCATCTTAATATTGTGTATTTATTAACACTGTGACACAAACATTTTTTTTTTGTACCAGACCAGTGTCCATAATGCAACATTACGTTTCAACAAAGATGTCTAAACACAGAATTGTATACTTAAGTAGATTGTCCTTTGTCAGCAACTGTCTCCCCAAAGAATTGACATTTCCACACATATTCCTCATCGCTGAGGTGAAAAACACTGGAAACATTTATGTAAAACTGAATTAAAATAAATATTGTTAAAAACAACGAGGAGCAAATTATCTTTGAGTTTAGCTGCAGTGGAGAAATGTACAATTGAAGAGTCACTCAAATTTGACCATATACTACTTAAAATTGAGAGTCGTATAATATTTGAAAGTATTTGCTCCAGATAAGATAAAGCAGTACATTTATGAAGATACAATAAGATCAAAGAAATCACTCAAGAGACTAGAACATCTTGATATAAATAAATATCAAAGGTTATGTATATAAAATGGATAAAAATGCAAAAATGCTATAATTAATTAGTCAAAATATTAGTGATCAAAAATATGAAAGATATTCTTTTGTATTTTTACCCTCAAGAGAGTTCCAAAAGACTGGCACTTTCTCAATGAAGGGTATTAGGACAAACGTTAATGTATAGCTTTTCTGGAAATCATTTTAACATTATGTTTTAAGGAGTCTTTACAATGTTTGTACACTTTTATTCAGCTATTCCAATTTTAAGAATGTGTGGAAAGCATAGCAAGATATTTGGGAGAAGATGATCATTGTAACATTTGTGTAATAATTAAGGAAAAGGGAGCAAGTGGTGCATTAAATACAGGCAGCCCTCACTCAGCAAGGCACCGTGTTAACTGAAACTTGCGAAGCCCGGAAATGTGTCCTTGCTTTGCAGGGTCTGTTACCATAGCACTGTGCAGAGGGAGGACAGCCTGCCCTGACTAACTGGCTGGACGCACAGAGGGCAGACAGGACAGAGGCTGGTGGTATGTAGCTGGATCCCTGTAAGGGTGTGCTGCCTGGACCCCAGAGGAGAGTGACTCTCACATGGCAGACTTTTCCTCTTAAAGTTATCCAAAGTGAAGCAGCACCCAGTTAAGGCAAGGGCAAATCATTTTATACAGCTTTTTATATATAAAAAAGAAGGGTACAACAATGTATACATTATGATACTTTTGTAAAATATGAGGATTAAAGAAAAATAAGACATGTTCTTCATATCTATGTACCAAATTTATAGGATGAGAAATTATTAATTTTATGAGCAAGAAAACAAGCAAACAAAAACTGCATATTCCCAGAATCATCCAGATCTCACTATTTAAAAGGAAAGGATTTTATTTACTAATATTAGTATTTAAATATGAAAGTAGGAAAAAGCAAGCATTTAACACTGTCTCATAACAGTATTGTACTGGATGGCCATCCAGGTTCCTTCTAATTCAAGCTGCTGTTAATTGTTCCCCTTAAAAATCGGTTAGAACATAGGCCCATGGACCAAATGGTTGTGGGTTGGATTCTCGGTCAAGGGCACATACCTGGGTTGCAGGTTTGATCTCTGGCCCCACTCAGTGTTATGAGGGAGGCAACCAATCGATGTGTCCCTCTCACATCAATGTATCTCCCTCTTCCTCCTTCTTTTCCACTCTCTCTAAAAATCGACAGACAAATATCCTCAGGTGAGGATGAACAACAACAACAACAAAAATTGTGCTTCTGAATAAGTTGTGATTCTTTGGTGGTACCTAAATCTAGACTTATTTGTTTGTTAGGAGAGGGAGGTAGGAGCAAGTCCCACCTGAACTGGGTTAGCACACATGGAATTTGACAGCTCATTGGTGTCTGTAACCAGCCTATGGAAGCCGAACCCCTGATGTTGAAAATGGCTGCTGCGATGGTCTGATCACAACACAAATGCTTGGTCAGGGAATGGAAAGAATGGATGACTCTCTACAGAATGGTTCTACCATAGTCGGTGAAGGCAAACCTTTATTCAGTACATCTACCTCTGCAGAGCCTGTTGTGTATTTATTCAGGTTCAGTATTTTCCTCATTGGTAACTTAGCCTCCAATAGCAACTAACCTCTCCCGGTCCTTTGGTGTTCTGTCCATCCCATCTCCTTTGTTCCAAATCAGCAATTTTCTTTTTTAAGTTCATATGATTATAATAAGTGTTACATAATTATAAAGTGTTGTTTCTTCCCCTAATATACCCTTTGATCTCACTAACCTTTTTTATACCAATTTATTTTATCTTTCATATATGTATGTCATGTTCATAGTTTAATTCATCTCGTACCCTTGACTGCACACTTTATATTTAACCATTAGGAAGTTTTAATTTGCTCTACTTTCAAATATTAAATATTGAATCTTGAAAGAGCTTGTCAGCATTTTCTTTGCTACTTGTAAGGTCTAAGACAAAATTACATCTTACATAAGCTAATACAATGAATTTCCTTTTTCCAAAATTGAAATCCTTTATCTTCCAACACAAACCAAAGATATTTATAAACATAATCATATCATGTTGCTGATGTGGTAAAATAGTCCGAGAATTTTCATCATACTTTTACTAAAATTTAAACTTCTTACCTGAGTCTACAAGATCTTATGTGGCAACTTCTTAACTCCCCTCTGTAAAGTCTTCAACCACTTTATCTTCAGTCCTTCTTTGCCTGCCACACGGACCTTGTAGATGTTTCCTGACCATCCTGAGAACGTCCTTACCTCAGGGCCTTTGCACATGCTGTTCCTTCTGCCTAGAATGATCTTTCCTCAGACCATTAAGTATCTCACTTTATTACTTCATTCAGATCTCTCCTCTAATAACCTTACCTTGAAAAATATTGCCTGGCTGCTTGTCTAGGTGAGCTCTATTCAAAATATGGACCATGATTTATTTTTTCTCATATATTTTATTATTTCTAAAATTGTTACTTACTCCTGTGATTCTATATATAATAGATTTCTACTTCTAGTTCTGTATTGGCTGGTCAGTGGCTAATGTTACCAGAGCCCAGTGAGAGCTAAAACCAGGAAGAAATGTCCTGGCCTACTTCTTCCCCAACACACATATCAGCCGAAGTTTGCTTGGAAGGACTCAGCCATTCTAGCACTTTTATTGTGAATTTAGAGAGAACAAGAAAGAAACTAAGCTACTTCTCTCTTCTTCCCACCTCTGACATTCTGCTTATTTCTCTCATTGTCCAAATTCAGCTGCATAGTAGTTACTAAAGAAGTTTAATTGATGCAATCCATAAGGGCTAAATTCCCGATGGATGAAGCAAGGTAGAGAAGAGAAGACAATGGGTCTGAGTGGGGCAGGGTGACAATGGAAGACCACCAGCAGAACTATATTACCTAGAATATACCCACAATGTTCCTGCATCTACTTATTATTGTTTCTATTAGAAAGATAAATCACAAGGCTCAGAATCAGTAAATGACAAGGTGATTGAAAGTTAGTTGATCACCCTGGCCAGTTTGGTTCAGCGGTTGAGCGTTGGCCTATGGACCAGAGAGTCCTGGTTTTGGTTCCCGCTAGGGGCATGTACCACCCAAAAAAAAAAAAAATGTTAGTTGATCTTCCAGTGCTTTTTCAGTCTTCAAAACTTTCCTGCTTCACCATGCACTATTTTATATAAAGTGTTATAGACAAGAGAACTTAATATTTTCCTCAATTCAAAAGATATTAAGACCCTCAAGCATAAGCTAGAATAAATAATGAATCCCATCACTTCATGTTTCTTAAGAGATTTGATTCCCTGATGATATTGGAGAGTGGCAAAAATTAAGTCCTCAGTGAGCTTAAGATGTACAAAAGAATAAAACCACAATGGTTGTTTTCTGCTAGAAATAATTGAACCATAGGGATTTGGTCCCTAAATAACAATTTTGTTATAAACTCTTCAGGTTCTTTGTGTCCATGCTGTCATTGAGAAATCACTCTTCTTTCACAGGTAAGATTAGCTGTTATAAAATATATGTTGGAATCTAGAAATTTTATGCAATAAAATAAAATTATGAGCTGAAACATATTCTGGTGAATTAGTAATTGTCTTGAATTAAATTGTATTATATCACACTATTCTCAGAATAAGGATTTTAAATGTACAGTGGAATGGTATTTACAATGATGAGAGAACTAGACCAAGGAGAACATTCACTCCACCAGGAATCGCCGATTGCCCCCGTTTGGGAAGGCACTGGTCTAGGTGACATTGAGGCTACAGCTACAGAGTGGATAGAATCCTTATTCCAAAGGGGCTCACACTTTGATACTGAGTTTTATTTTAGACTATATCTGAATTTTTTTTTCACCAAAAAATTACAGTAGCTACAACTTATTAAAGGCTTACTGCATGTCAGGCATATTTTTAAAGTTTTACCTGGATGAGCTCTCTGACATGGAGGAAGGTGGTATTAGTAATTACATTGTATGCCTGTGGAATCATGGGGACAGAAAAATGAACATGCCCAAACCTCACCAGGAATTACAGGAAAATGAACATGCACTGCCTGATGAAGGTATAACCTGAAAACAGACTTGAGTTTAGAGAGGCAGGTAGACAGATTCTAATTGTATAAAAATGCATTTCACTTCCTTAAGTCCATTCAGATGTGAAAAACAGATGAGTTTCAATAATGATCCTGTAGATACTACACAAAAGGCACATTGGAAAAAATAGTATTACAATTTCCAAGAAAAGCAATACTTAAAAATATCATTTCAGGACATTGTAGGTGAACAAATGTGAGAGAGACTTGCAGAAAAGAGAAAGGATTTTCAAATACGAACAGACGTTCAGAAAAGCATGTAACAATATGACTCCCTTTATATAAAAGAGTGCCATATATATTTAGATATTGAAACATTCAACGGGATGCTTAGTAGGCTTCTTCTTTATGCCACAGGTATTTACACATTTGGGAGAAGAGGAAGAAGTATCAGAAGACATGATGGGGATAATGGATGAGTGACGAGAGACCTGTATCTCTGTTTTCTTTATTGAGACCTCTTTGGAAGCCAAGCCAAGACAATGTCAAAGAAGAACTACACAGTGGTGACTGAGTTTATCCTCCTGGGTCTGACCGATAGAGCAGAGTTGCAGCCTGTCCTTTTTGTGGTGTTCCTGGTCATCTACCTGATCACAGTAACTGGCAATATGAGCCTGATTTTGTTAATCAGGAGTGACTCAAAACTAAACACTCCAATGTACTTCTTCCTCAGCCACCTCTCTTTTGTAGACCTCTGTTATGCCACCACCATCACCCCCCAGATGCTGGTTAATTTCTTATCCAAGAGAAAAACCATTTCTGCCATTGGTTGCTTTATACAATTCCACTTTTTCATTTCCTTGGTGATCACAGATTATTATATGCTCACAGTGATGGCTTATGACCGCTACATGGCTATCTGCAAACCCTTGTTATATGGTAGCAAAATGTCCCGAAGTGTCTGTATCACTCTCGTTATGGTTCCTTATACTTATGGCTTTGCAAATGGTCTGGTCCAGACCATCCTGATGCTTCGTCTCTCCTTCTGTGGACACAATGAAATCAACCACTTCTACTGTGCAGACCCACCTCTGTTAGTTCTTGCCTGCTCAGATACTTATGTCAAAGAAACTGCCATGCTCGTGGGGGCTGGTTCCAACCTCACCTGCTCTGTCACCATGATTTTCCTCTCCTACATTTTCATTTTCGCAGCCATTTTGCGCATTCGCTCCGCTGAGGGGAGGCGCAAGGCCTTCTCCACCTGTGGGTCCCATCTGACAGCTGTCACTATCTTTTACGGGACACTGTTTTGCATGTATCTGAGATCCCCTTCAGAAACATCAGTGGAACAGGGGAAAATTGTAGCTGTGTTTTATATCTTTGTAAGTCCCATGCTAAATCCTTTGATCTACAGTCTGAGGAACAAAGATGTTAAAGAAGCGTTCAGGAAGGTTATCCAAAAGAAATTGTTTGCTAAATAAAGTAGACCTTTTGGACACAAGCATGCAATATATTCTTATTATCCGACCAATTAATGATACTATCACTTGCAATTAACTGATCAGTTTCTGTTACTGAGTATGTTTTGTCTTCCATAATTAGCATATGGAACGTGGAAGAATGTGTCAAATTATTTGCTAGTGTTTACAGTATCAAGTCAGTGAATTTAAAAGAGTGCATAGATATTCAAAGACATTACCCGAAGGCATTGTTATTGCTCTTTAAAGTCAACAGAGAACAGCTGATCCCATCCATGATACTCGTACTGGTGCAAAGTTATAAAGACATTACCAAAGGATGCTATGGCAATGACCATCCATTAGATTTGTATAGTGCTTAATAATTTTAAAACTACTTTCCAGAAACTTCTTAACCATGGTAGATGAGTTTTGTTTTCTTCTTCCCGTTATACAAACTATATAGCAATTAACATCTGTGGGGATCTGAGATATTTTTCTCTTAGATAAAAATGCCACATTTTCCTTAGAAGGTGTTTTATTTATTTATTGTTATTATTATTATTTCTTATTTTTACTCACATGTATCCCCATCTGAAAACTGGTTTTGTGTTTTCACTCGTTCATTTTTTATTGTGTACTATTTTCAGCATATAGTAAGAAATAAAAAAAGTAATAAAAAGACCACCTGTGTAAGCCTTGCTGATCATTATTAAGTCTCCACACAATGCCACTTTTGTTTCAAATATTTCAGAGATTCAAATATTTCTGAAATTGAGTCTTCCTGGCCTGAATCTGTTTTTCTCTCAATTTCTTGCACTAAACCCTAATATGAATTTAATGTTTCTCATTCTTATGTTGAGCTTTGTCACTTGTTAGTGTTCTTGTATACACAGAATTATAGTAGTTTTTATATTTAAAATGATATAGATAAAATCGCTCTATGTATTCTTGTGCAATTTATTTTATTTTTCACTACACATTGTTAGACTTAATCATGCTGAGTCATTCATTAGACTTATTCATGCTAAATCAGCAGCATTTTTCAATGATATACAAGGTGTGGCAAAAGTAGGTTTATAGGTGTGAGATTGTGAAACACATAGTAAATAAAGCTATTTTAATAATCATAACCTGCATTTCTTTTTTTCATATGAACATCCATAAGCTACTTTTGTCCCACCCTGTATTCTATGTCAATATATAAATCTGCCACAATATATTCTTCTTCCTAGTTCTCCTACTAATTACAGCAGTCCTTTTAGCATATCTTGCAGTGCTGGTTGGGTGTTAATATATTCCCTTAGGCTTTTTTTGTCTGGAAAGCTTTTTATTTGACCTTCTATTTTGAATGGTAGCCTTGTTGGATAGAGTAGTCTTGGATTCAGGTCTTTGTTTTTCATGACCTTGATTACTTCATGCCACTCCCTTCTTGCCTGTAGTGTTTCTGTTAAGAAGTCAGCTGAGAGCCTATGGGGTTTCCTTTATAGGTAACCTGTTGCTTATATCTTGCTGCCTTTAGGATTATCTCTTTGTCTTTAATCTTTGGCATTTTAATTACTATGTGTCTTGGTGTGGGCCTGTTTGGGTTCTTCTTACATTGGGCTCTCTGAGCTATTTGAACTTGCATGCCTTCTTCCTTCACAAAGTTAGAAATTTTTCTGTCAATATTTCTTCAAATATATTCTCTAACCCTTGCCCATTTTCTTCCTTTTCGCTGACACCTATGATGCGAATGTTATTACGTTTCAAGGTGTCCCACAGTTCTCTTAAGCTGTGTTCTTATTTTTTTAATCATTTTTTTCTTCTGGATTTCTGATTGGTTGATTTTTTCTAACCTATCTTCTAATTCACTGATCTAGTCCTCAGCGTCCTACACTCTGCTGTTTAGTCCTTCCAATGTGTTCTTAATTTCTCCTATATAATTCTTTATTTCCACTTGGTTGGTTTTCAATGTTTCTATATCTTTTTTCATGGTGCTGATGTCCTTATTCATGCTGCTGAGCTGCCTTAAGATGATGGCTCTGAACTCTACCTCTGATAATTCGCTTAGCTGCACTTCATTGATCTCATCTTCAATAGAGTTCTCTTGTTCTTTCATTTGGGATTTGTTTCTTTTTTTTCTTCACCATTCTGGCTATCTCAGTGGAGCCTGCCAAATTTTTCCTGTGGGTGTTGGTGTTCTGCTGTTTGTGGCTCCCTGTCCTGGGTTTGGATGAGCCTGGGTGGGCCCACGTTAAACACCACTGTCAAGTCTTACTTTTCTGGGTAGATTTGCAAGCCCAGGAAAGATTCAGTTATGCTCTAGCTTTTTCCTGGTGGCTAGTAGTCTCAGTTACTCAGTGCCTTGGATTATAGCCCTGGTGTTCTGCATAAGAGGATTTCCAGAGGGTGGAATAGATGGTGGCTGTTAATGAGCCTCAATTTTTATTTCTTTGCCTCACCTGGGAAAGGCTGAATCTCCAAGGGGTGGGCTGTTGCTTTTCCCCACAACTAGGAGAAGGTGCACACTGGCTACCGTTTTTGTGGCTTAACTCAGCAAAAACTCTGAGTGCCCTCCAAATCCCTGTTGTTCCCACAGACTTCCAGCCCAGTCTGCCCTCCCTCTGCTGTAGCCCCCAGGTGAGTGGCTGTGGCTATTTTAGTGCTCTGTCCAGGCTCTCTGGGCTGTGGAGCAGGCTTGGTCTTTATTCCTCAAGAGAGCTGCTTATAGCTAAGACTGCTGCTGTCCATGGGCTCCCAGCCCACCACCCTCTTGTGCCTCCGCTGATCCTACCGGTGTCTCTGGTTATATGGTCCTGTTCTGCTGCTTTTCTGTTGCTTTTTTCTGAGGATTTGTCTTTATTTTAGTTGTAATTCCTGTTTGGTCCTGGGAGATCATCTGCATGGCTTCTATTCACTCTGCCTCGTTTTTCACATTCTCTAAGCCTATCTTGTGTGCAGCTGGGTCACACAGACCTTTCTGGTGCCCCCGCACCCTGCAGGTCCCAGGAGTAACTGGATGGCACACGCCCTCTGGGGACTGGGCTCTGTGCCTATGTTATGGGGTGCTGGGTCGCACAGGTCTCTGGTGCTTCAGCACTCCACAGGCCCCATGGGTAGTGGGTAACTAGATCTCGCAGTCCCTGCTGGGTGGCACAGGCCTCTCTGGTGCCCCTGCACCCTGCAGTTCCTGCGGGTGGGCAGCTGGATTGCACCAGTCTCTCTAGGGCTCCAGCTTCCCACTGCACTTGTAAGCTACTGGATGCACAGACCTCTGTGGTGCCCCAGGTCCTGCTGCTGGCGGCTGGGGAGTGCTGCTGCCCTGTGGGGCTCAACTGCTGCTCAGCTTTTGCTGTAGATTTTGGGGATAGTTCTCATCTGCTGGTCTGTGCTTTTGTTGCCTGGGGATAGATTTCTGCTCCCCAGCTTCTGTTGCTGGGGGTATATCTGGTCTCTGATTGGGCTGCTACTATGGGGAATGGTGCTGGGCTCTGGGCTGTCCAGGGCTTCCATAGCAGGCACCTTAGAAGCTCCACTACTGTGCACTGGTCTGTGTTGACACGGAGTGTCCACTGGTCCGATGGCGCCAGGCACAGGTGGGTTCGGCTTGCTGGGCCCTACCTACTCCCACTGCCTCCTCCCAGGGAAGACCCGGCATCTTCCAAAATGGTGGGAACTCCCCATGGAGCAGGAAGAAGCACCCTGAAGGGCCATTTATTGCGGTAGCCAGCTGCTCTTGTCCACAGCACAGGAACTTTCTGCTCCGTGTCTCTGTACTGCAGGGGTTTGGTTGTCCACCTTCATGTCCACTCACACTCTCTCACACACTCGCTCACTCTCTCACACACTCACCCTCCCTCCGGTCCTGCCCACTGCTATCTTCCGTGTTGAAATCCAAATAACCTTTATATATGAACCATGCTTTATTTTTTCTCATATATTTCATTACTTTTTAAATTGCTATTTATTTATGTGATTCTATATATAATAGATTTCTGCTTCTAGTTCTGTATTGGCTGGGCAGTGGCTATTGTTACCAGAGCCCAATGAGAGCTAAAACCAGGAAGAAATTTCCTGGCCACCTTCTTTCCCAACACACATATCAGCCGAAGTTTGCTTGGAAGGACTCAGCCATTCTAACACTCTTATTGTGAATTTAGAGAGAAGAAGAAAGAAACTAAGCTACTTTTCTCTTCTTCCTACCTCTGATATTCTGCTTATTTCTCTCATTGTCCAAATTCAGCTGCATGATAGTTACTGAAGGAGTTTTATTGATGCACTCCATAAGGGCTAAATTCCACATGAATGAAGCAAGGTAGAGAAGAGAAGAGAAGACAATAGGTCTCAGGGGGGCAGGGTGACAGTAAAAGAACCACCAGCACAACTATATTACCTATAATGTATCCACAATGTTCCTGCTATTTATATTTGTTTCTATTAAAAAGATAAATGACAAGGTCATTGAAAGTTAGTTGATCTTCCAGGGGTTTTTCAGACTTCAAAACTCTTCTGCTCTACCATGCACTATTCTATATTAAGTGTTGTAGACAAGAGAACTTAATATTTTTCTCAAGTCAAAAGATATTAAGACCCTCAAGCATAAGCTAAAATAAATAATGAATCCCATCACTTCATGTTTCTTAGGACATTTGATTCCCTGATGATATTGGAGAGTGGCAAAAATTAAGTCCTCAGTGAGCATAAGATGTACAAAAGAATGAAACCACAGTGGTTGCTTTCTAGTAGAAATAATTGAACCATAGGGATTCGGTCCCTATATAACAACTGTGTTGCAAACTCTTCAGGTTCTTTGAGTCCATGCTGTCATTGAGAAATCACTCTTCTTTCACAGGTAAGATTAGCTGTTATAAAATATATGTTGGAATCTAGAAATTTTATTCAATAAAATAAAATTATGAGCTGAAACATATTCTGGTGAATTAGTAATTGTCTTGAATTAAATTGTATTATATCACACTATTCTCAGAATAAGGATTTTAAATGTACAGTGGAATGGTATTTACAATGATAAGAGAACTAGACCAAGGAGAACATTCACTCCACCAGGAATCGCCGATTGCCCCCGTTTGGGAAGGCACTGGTCTAGGTGCCATTGAGGCTACAGCTACAGATTGGATAGAATCCTTATTCCAAAGGAGCTCACACTTTGATACTGAGTTTTATTTTAGACTATATCTGAATTTTTTTCACCAAAAAATTACAGTAGCTACAACTTATTAAGTGCTTAATACATGCCAGGCATATTTTTAAAGTTTTACCTGTATGAGCTCTCTGACATGGAGGAAGGTGGTATTAGTAATCACATTGTATGCCTGTGGAATCATGGGGACAGAAAAATGAATAACGTGCCCAAACCTCACCAGGAATTACAGGAAAATGAACATGCACTGCATGATGAGGGTATAACCTTTAAACAGCTTTCAGTTTAGAGGGGCAGGTAGACAGAATCTCACTCTATGAAAATGTGTTCCATTTCCTTAAGTCCATTCAGATGTGAAAAACAGATGAGTTTCAATAATGATCCTGTGGATACTACACAAAAGGCACATTGGAAAAAATAGTATTACAATTTCCAAGAAAAGCAATACGTAAAAATATCATTTCAGGACATTGTAGGTGAACAAATGTGAGAGAGACTTGCAGAAAAGAGAAAGGATTTTCAAATATGAATAGATATGCAGAAAAGCATGTAACAATATGACTGCCTTTATATATAAGAGTGCCATATATATTTAGATATTGAAACATTCAACGGGATGCTTAGTAGGCTTCTTCTTTATGCCACAGGTATTTACACATTTGGGAGAAGAGGAAGAAGTATCAGATGACATGATGGGGGTAATGGATGAGTGACAAGAGACCTGTATCTCTGTTTTCTTTATTGAGACCTCTTTGGAAGCCAAGCCAAGACAATGTCAAAGAAGAACTACACAGTGGTGACTGAGTTTATCCTCCTGGGTCTGACCGATAGAGCAGAGTTGCAGCCTGTCCTTTTTGTGGTGTTCCTGGTCATCTACCTGATCACAGTAACCGGCAATATGAGCCTGATTTTGTTAATCAGGAGTGACTCAAAACTAAACACTCCAATGTACTTCTTCCTCAGCCACCTCTCTTTTGTAGACCTCTGTTATGCCACCACCATCACCCCCCAGATGCTGGTTAATTTCTTATCCAAGAGAAAAACCATTTCTGCCATTGGTTGCTTTATACAATTCCACTTTTTCATTTCCTTGGTGATCACAGATTATTATATGCTCACAGTGATGGCTTATGACCGCTACATGGCTATCTGCAAACCCTTGTTATATGGTAGCAAAATGTCCCGAAGTGTCTGTATCACTCTCGTTATGGTTCCTTATACTTATGGCTTTGCAAATGGTCTGGTCCAGACCATCCTGATGCTTCGTCTCTCTTTCTGTGGACAAAATGAAATCAACCACTTCTACTGTGCAGACCCACCTCTGTTAGTTCTTGCCTGCTCAGATACTTATGTCAAAGAAACTGCTATGTTTGTGGTGGCTGGTTCCAACCTCACCTGCTCTGTCACCATGATTTTCCTCTCCTACATTTTCATTTTCGCAGCCATTTTGCGCATTCGCTCCGCTGAGGGGAGGCGCAAGGCCTTCTCCACCTGTGGGTCCCATCTGACAGCTGTCACTATCTTTTACGGGACACTGTTTTGCATGTATCTGAGATCCCCTTCAGAAACATCAGTGGAACAGGGGAAAATTGTAGCTGTGTTTTATATCTTTGTAAGTCCCATGCTAAATCCTTTGATCTATAGTCTGAGGAACAAAGATGTTAAAGAAGCGTTCAGGAAGGTTATGCAAAAGAAATTGTTTGCTAAATAAAGTAGATCTTTTGGACACAAGCATGCAATATATCCTTATTATCTGGCCAATTAAGGATACTATCACTTACAATTAACTGATCAGTTTCAGTCACTGAATATGTTTTGTCCTCCATAATTAACATATGGAACGTGGAAGAATGTGTCAAGTTATTGCTAGTGTTTACAGTATTATGTCAGTGAATTAAAAAGACTGCATAGAAATTCAAAGACATTACCCGAAGGCATTGTTATCGCTCTTTAAAGTCAACAGAGAACAGATGATCCCATGCATGATACTCGTACTGGTGCAAAGTTATAAAGACATTACCAAAGGATGCTATGGCAATGACCATCCATTAGATTTGTATAGTGCTTAATAATTTTGAATCTCTTTTCCAGAAACTTCTTAACCATGGCAGATGAGTTTTGTTTTCTTCTTCCCGTTATACAAACTATATAGCAATTAACATCTGTGGTTATCTGAGATATTTTTCTCTTAGATAAAAATGCCACATTTTCCTTAGAAGGTGTTTTATTTATTTATTGTTATTATTATTATTATTTCTTATTTTTACTAACATGCATCCCTATCTGAGTACTGGTTTTGTGTTTTCACTTGTTCATTTTTTATTGTGTAGTATTTTCAGCATATAGTCAGAAATATAAAAGTAATAAAAAGACCACCTGTGTAAGCCTTGCTGATCATTATTAAGTCTCCACACAATGCCACTTTTGTTTCAAATATTTCAGAGATTCAGATATTTCTAAAATTGAGTCTCCCTGGCCCAAATCTCTTTTCTCTCAATTTCTTGCACTAAACCCTAATATGAATTTAATGTTTCTCATTCTTATGTTGAGCTTTGTCACTTGTTAGTGTTCTTGTATACACAGAATTATAGTAGTTTTTAGATTTAAAATGGTATAGATAAAATCGCTCTATGTATTCTTGTGCAATTTATTTTATTTTTCACTACACATTGTTAGACTTAGTCATGCTGAATCATACATTAGACTTATTCATGCTAAATCAGCAGCATTTTTCAATGATATACAAGGTGTGGCAAAAGTAGGTTTATAGCTTTGAGATTGTGAAACACAGAGTAAATAAATCTATTTTAATAATCATAACCTGCATTTCTTTTTTTCATATGAACATCCATAAGCTACTTTTGTCCCACATATATCTATGTCAATATATAAATCTGCCACAATATATTAATCTATTCTATTATTGATGGGCAATTGCATTATTCTATTTCGTGATAATATGAAAATCCAGAAATAAATTTTCTTGTGAAATTCTGAATGCATTGTAGTTTTAGAGTTCCTTTCATGTAGGTACCTAGATGATAATATCTGTTATGAGATAGGAGCATCTGTGCATTTACTAGATGTAGCCGAATTGTTTTACCAAATTACATTCCTGTCAGTACCATGTGAGAGTGTCTTTACTCCACATTCTTGTCAACCCAATACATTGTCAGACTTTGAAAATATTTTCCAATTTGATGGTGCAAAATGTATCCTCATTTCTTGTTTAAGTTTTTGAATTATGATTACAACAGAAGCTAAGGAATTTTAAGTGCTTGATGGTAATTGAAAATTTTTTTTTACTTGTATGTCTATATTCTTGTTTGCTTTCAGCTGGGTTATTTTATATTTATTTTCTACATTTGTAATAGATCTTATGTATTCTTTACTAGGTACTAATCTGTTAATGATCTATGCAATGCAAATATCTTCAACCTGTTTGTAGTTTGAATTTTATTTCTGTGCATGGTATATTGAGTGGTACAAAAGATTTTCATTTTAATGTAGTTCAAATAGATCAACCTTTTCTTATGGTTGTGTTTTGAATGTCTCGTCTAAACAATAATTTTCTGTTATACACATACTCGCCTAACCTTTCATTTTTTAAAGTTTTGCTTTGCATGTGTAAGTCTTTATTTTTCCAGCTATCATAAATATTGCAAAACAAACTCTAACAAACTTTTAATAAAAACAATTAAATTTCTATTTTTGAGTACTTAATACCTTTCTCATTGAATGTTCAGTGTGAACTGTGTTATGTATCAAGTTTTCATATATGTATCAGTGTGTTTCTGGGTTCTTTATTCTAGGACCAAGTTGTCAATCCGTTCATCACTACAAACTTCTTTATAAGAATAGCTTTGTTGACCCTCATCTGGAAGTTTGAAACATTAGAATATTTTCTTTAAGGATCTATGACAAAAGAAGCTTTTAAAATGAATAGAAGTACCTGTATTCTATGCAGAGTCTATCTCCATCGTTTCTCCAGAAGGCACGTGAAACCAACCTCATTGATCCAGTTTGGTGTCTATGAGAATGAGAAATAAAAATATTAATAGTCTCTATTTTGTCTTGTACTTACTCTCTTATTTTGGTAGTCACCTTCACAATTATTCCTTACTTATGTTATGGTTTAACATATTTTTCAAGGTGTCATCAGTTCTGAATGCCTTGTATATTCTTTCTTTTCTATCCAAACTCGGTCAATTCTCAAGCCGGAAGATGCTATATTGTGTTTCAAGAGTTCACAGGGGAAACAGCAGCAGAAGTGATTTTACTCGTTAGGCATCACAGGTGATACATTTCCTGCTGGGCAGTTTGCACACCATCCATGTCAGGCCATCCTTCTGAAACCAGACACAAAAGGGTCTGGTCTGCCTGCTGCTACCAGATTCAAATAAGTAGAGAAGATATTGAACCTTTGTGGATTATTAATCAGATAGCTGGCAATCTGAAAGCGCAACATATGTAACACCCTGAAAAGACCACACTGACATTTCTTTTCAAACAAGCTCTTATATAGGGTTAGTGGGTGGGGAAAAAACCACTAAAGTTAGTGAGTTTCCAGAGTTTGCCTTCTTTCATTGTCCTTGCAAAGATTAGCGCTGGAATGTTGTCTGCCTTCAGATAGCTTTTGTCCTCGATCTGCACTTAGAATGTATTTTTTTTTGAGTGACAGGCTCATCTGGGCTCCAGGGCTGCCTTATCTCCAAGGCCTCTTCTTCTTCTTGCAGAACATCCTCCAGTTCCCTGGGGTCTGTAAGAAAATCTCTTCTTTTAGTGAGTAGCTATTAGACAACTGTGATTCTATTTCTATTATGTGCCACTCCCCTATCACTTTGATCATCATTGGCATTTCCTCCTGACACATACCAAATTCTCATTTGTAAAACAAAGATAATAATTCTAATGACTCGTGGAGTACTATGAGTGAATGCCTAGTACATGTTAAGTATTCAGTGCTTACTACCTATAATAATTACCCACATTCTGTTTTTTGTTGTGGTGGTGGTTTCTTAAGCAAATTAGTTACTTACCACATTTATCTCCCTACATTTTGAGAGATAAGAAAATGAGCTCAATAAAATACAAAGTTACTTGGGAGAGAATACCAAGACTTCTTTTTTATCCACTGGATTAAGTATACATTGTATACTCCTTCAGTTACGTAGCAAGTGTTTATTGATCAACTGTTATCTTCTAGGGCCTACACTTGGTATGATTACAGTTATAGCCCATAAGGCTTTGTAGTCTAATGGTGGCAATAAAATCATTAGAAAGAGTCAAGCTGATGTGGCTCAGTGGGTTGAGCATTGGACCATAAACTGAGAGGTCCCGGTTAGATTCCCGGTTAGGGCATATGTCCAGGTTGTGGGCTCAATCCCCAGTAGGGGGTGTGCAGATGTTTCTATCTCTCTCTCTAAAAACATCAATAAAAACAAAACAAAAAACATTAGAAAGTAATTAAACAGTGTGTGTTAGACAAGGACAGGGAAAGAGTGCTACAATGCATGGAGGAAGGTCAAACTCAGTTCTCTGAAAGTAGAGATAACATCCTTGGAGAAGAATTCAATTTGCCTTTCCTACTGCCCAAAACAACTTGATTCTGATGAGAATAGGAAAAGTACTGATTGGAGGAAATCTAAGGGAATGTTATTAAAACGACGAGGGAAGGATAAAACGTGACTGTAGCTTGAGGAATGGCAGCCACCTGCCATTGATAAAGTACTCAATTTGCGATGTGAGGACAGGAATTCAAATCCTACCCTGCCACTTACTAGCTGTGAGGCACCCGGTACAATCAATCACTGTTCTTTTAATGGAGTCTGTGTTTATTTGGCTGTAAGTTCAGGGTCGAGTCCCTAACCCTTAGGGTTATTTGGAGAAATCAATTAAATCACCTTCGTGAGAGTTGTCCACACATAGTGAGTGTTCACCAAGGTGTTTGCCAAAGACCCTGCTTGTTTCGCAGTCCTGTTGATGGCAGACCCTACTCTAGACATCAGTGTTCATGAGAGAGGATAGTGCTCTGGATTTTAATAAGCGATACTCTGAGAAAAAGAAAACAAAATAAAACATCAAACATCACACACACACAAAAAGAAAAAAAAAGTGTAAAATCAGACCATGGCCGAAATTTCAAGATGACACCTTTTTGTGTGTCTTCCACAAATGGTGAATTTAACATTATAGAAATTATGACTGAGACATATAATTAGCTTTCTGATCCCAGCGTGTTCCAATTAAACCCAAGAGGGTGATTCTTAATGTAACACTCATTGCTGATACTCTTAAGTCCTTCTGAGATTTGCTTTAAGAGCACATCCCTCCCACATCCGGTTATAAGTAGAGTTACATTTTACAGCTTTGAGAGGCATCAAGACACTTCCTTAATCAGAGGTTGGGAAAACAGCTGCTTATCAGGACCAGAAGTAAGTCTTGGTGTTTTACCATCTTTATTCTTTATTTTGAGTCAAAAGAAAATTGTATTCAAGTCTTAAACCGAGGACCACAAATTATACGCATTTCCATTCTTAAAAATCAATTTTTTTTCCTGACTTTGCAAAAAAGTGAGCTTGTGAATCTTGAGTTTTTGTTGTGAACAAGGACATACCTTTCGCTCAGTGGCTGTGGGCTGACATCAACTATGAAAGTCAACTCTATTCCTTGCAATACTCATTACTTGCCTACTTTATGTAAATAACTTTTCTAAGTACTTTAAATGATTTCACTGTTTTATTACTCTTGATAATTGCATTTCCAATTTTACAGCTGGGAAACAAGATGAGACAGGTTAAGTACCTGGCCACTGCCATGGACTTCATAACTGATGGAGCCAGAATCAGAATCACTAAATGGAATTAGAGTCAAGAAATTCTGACTTTCTCATTACTAAAGTACTGACTCGTTAGACATCATGTTAAAGCAAGCCTGGCATAACCTAATTAGATTTACTTATTTTGAGAAAACTGCAGCTGAGCTAAATGTTACCCAAGTTGACCGAGTAAGTTGGTGACAAAGCTGGATATAGGTTCCAGACCCACCCAGAACCTTTGGTTGATTGATGGGATTCTCCTGCAAACACAGAAGAAGCTAAATTAGTGGCTTAGTGCTTCCCTTGTCATGAGCATCTGCTCATCAGGGCCTCCTGCTGATGAGTCAGACATTAGTTACATCGATAATGGGGTTGATCTACTTAGGATGCATGTGCCAAGTTAACACAGGGCCTGTGCTGGCCCTCAGGCTGGGCTCTCAGTCCAGAAGCCCATTGTACACCCTTTCTCTCCTTGAAGATGCTCTCAGGAATTGATATGATTTGAATCTCAATTGTTTCTTCTCCTTAATTATTTTTTTGAGCATTTCTAAATTATCATGATAGAGAGAAGGAGCAGAGGGCAATGAGGAGGAAACAGAGGTAACCCCATTCACTCTCCCTCCTGTAAACGGAAAAACCTTCTGGGAAACAGATTTGGACTAGTTGTCTTAGTTCTCAATGGCATAGAATTGATAGGTGTCCCTGAGGACAAAACACAAATCTACTTCAGTCAGTATTTTGTTTACCCTGCATCTCCCCTTTTCTAGAAGATGAAGCAATTAAATTATATTTACCAAGATTTTAAACACCTGTCAGGTTGTTTCTTTAAGATGACTGATTATTGTATTTGTACAGTTTGTCTCACATATATTCCGTATCTCCACTTTTACAAGCACAAGTAGAAGTCTTACTTCCTTCTGCAGACCTCAAATTTAACTTTGCTTCACCCTGTTTCCTCAAAATATGTACCTGCGATTCTTTTCTGTTTTCAGTAGCAGAGTTGGAACCTCAACTACTTTCCTTGACAACAGGCTTATTGAAATTCCCATTGATCTTTCTGGACAATGTTTTACAGACATGTATGTCACTGGTGCAAAATAATAAAAAAAGGCAAATCATCTGTTCCCTGCACACAAATAGAAGGACATTTTCAGGCATGGGACGGAGGTTTTACAATTTGTAGCTTTTTACTGTCCTGGAGCTGTTGTCTCTTCCCCTTCAGGGAGACATGCTTTCTGGTTGTGAACAAGAAAACCCTCAAGTTGCTTGTTCAGAAGGGGTTCACTTTCCCTCTGGCCTGACAAGGGCAGTCAGAGCAGCTGTGATTTTCTTCCTCTGTCAACACACACTGTTTTTGTTTTTTGGCCTCTCCCCACTCATCAGTACTTCCCTCAGCAGTCACTGAGCTTGTGAGTCAAAACTTTTCAGATCCCACAGGCAATCAGAAAGTGACAGGCAACAAATAGTCCTTCTTCAGAGGTTTGAAATTCCCGTCTCCTGATCTTTTTCCTTCCAGTTTCTCTGTCCATGTAACCACCTCCTGTTCTCTCTCTGGGATTTCCTGAGTAGAGGAGAATATGAAAGTAACTTCTATACCACACTGCTGTTGTCAACAAATCAATATGCTGTTTTCAGAGTATTTCCTGCTAGACACTTCTTGAAGACAAGCTGTGCCTAACTGATGGCTGCTATTCACCAGTGAAGGTCATTGATGTTCTTGGTGGGAAGGTCATAGGTAAAGATCAATGAAGTAAAACATGTGTATTTTAGGAAACCATTCAGCTGGGATTTTCTGTTCTCCTCTGCTTGAACTTGCACACACACACACACACACACACACACACACACACACCCAGGGGGACATCACTAACAGTTCCAAAGGAAGACCACATATGGTATCTTAGCATCTGCTCTTTATCCTTCCTGGAATACCCTTAAATCGCTTTACCTCTTGTCCTCTTCCTCCTTCAGTTAGTTGCTTAAACAGTCACATTTTCACGAGGTTTTATTTTGCTGATGTTATTTTTTAAAATTTGATCACCCTTTCCCCAAAGTGTACTCTCTTTATTTCTTTTCATAACAGTGCCACTTGAAACACCATGTACTTACAGTAATATCTATCTCTGTCCACTAGAATATGATATGAGAAGGGTAAGAGTTTTTGAAGTTTCTGTTCATTTTTGTGTCTACAGTGCCTGATTACATGCTAAGTTGGGTACCCATAATTACCTGTTTTGTGAATATTTAATTCGATGTTCACAATGGCTTGAGAAGGAGGCAGAATGGAAATTATAATCCTCCCTATTTGGGGAAAATCAAATGACTTATGGTGAGGGATAACTATATGTTATCAATAACCATTATTAGTGTATTCAACAAATGCTTATTATATACTTAACATTCTGGGTAAAGGAGATACATGTGTCATTCACTGTCTTTCTAATGTTTTTATTAAAACAAGTTTTAGTGACATTTTGAAATCAGGCAAGAATTAGGCAGGTTTAAATAATTTAAGTATGAGGAAAGAGCAGAAAATAAAAGCATATTGAGTGAAAGGAGGAGAGGATTCAGCACTAGCTGTGATACGAAGGAGCTAAAAAGCCATATATATGGTAATACTTCCAGGTAAATACAAGGTATGATTAATTACTTAACTACTAACTATGCAAAACATTTCTTTTCTTTATTAACATATTATGTAATTTCTGTAGACCATTCTCCAAGGACTGTGTGAGTATTCATTTGAGTTGACTTTTCATTGTTTACTTATTAACCATATGTTTATGAGACAATGGTCACGGTCTTTCGGTCCCTCTCTAAATCATCATCCTGGGAACACCTCCATTAGAATCGTCTGGATAATTGTTAATATAAAGATTCCAGTATCTCACGTCAGACTTGCTGAAACAAATTTTCTGTAATTCGCTTGATTAACAAGTTTTCAATCAATTGCTTAAAAAGCACTTAATTCTCCTGAGTATATGACTGCATGAAAAGCTCATGGGGATATAGAGATGAATAAAATACTGCATGCAGATCATTCTTTCATGCTTACATGATTGCTGTTTCTTTTCTTCTGAAATACGGTATATAAATATGTGCTTAGAAGCAACAATGTGAAAATGGACTGGAGCACTAATATATGAGTAGAAAGTTGTATATTATGGTGACGTGATGTGTTAGAGAATAAATTAGCAGTATGTAGAGTACCCTGGAAGAGGAAAGCAGAAAGGGATGAGTTCCATCTTCTGTATCACAGGAGTGCAGTGAGAAGAGCTTCACAAAGAACAGGCCTGGAAACTGGCCCTAAAGGATGAATAGAGTTTGAGAGGCAAAAATAGTTCATGGAGAAAGAGGCCAAGTATGTATGTATATGTGGATATAAGTTCTATATATCGATTTAAGGATGGGTATAAGTATAGATATCTATAGGTATAGCTGTAGGTACAAGTGTAGATAAAAGAAACATAATAGTAATTTAATATGAAGGCATAAATTATAAATGGTTTAGTAGAAGTACGAAATTGGTTTATGGGTAGTATTCATTTCAAATGACATGGATTTGGAGGAAAAAAAACATTTCAGTAATCAGTAACATTATTTGTACCTTCATGTCTGCCCTATTTTCATTTGTTTCAAGTTCAGGCACAGAGTCTCAGAAAATGCCCATCACAAATGACAGTGCAATAACAGAATTCATTCTCCTGGGGCTCACCGATCGCCCCGAACTCCAGACTCTCCTCTTTGGGCTGTTTCTGCTTGTGTACATCGTCACTCTCTTTGGCAACCTGGGCATGATAGTGTTGATCAGACTGGACTCACACCTTCACACGCCCATGTACTTCTTCCTTAGTAATTTAGCCTTCGTTGACTTGTGCTATGCCTCCAACGCCACCCCACGGATGTTGGCTAATTTCCTCTTAGAGAAGAAGACCATCACCTTTGCTGGCTGCTTTACACAGTGTTACATTTTCATTGCTCTCCTTCTCACTGAGTTTTATATGCTGGCAGCCATGGCCTATGACCGCTACGTGGCCATATGCAACCCTCTGCGCTACAGTGTGAAAATGTCCAGGCAGGTGTGCACCTGCTTGGTCACATTTCCTTATGTCTATGGCTTCTCAGATGGCCTCTTACAAGCCATCCTGACCTTCCGCTTGATCTTCTGTAGATCCAATGTCATCAACCACTTCTACTGCGCTGACCCGCCGCTCATTAAGCTTTCGTGCTCTGACACTTATGTCAAAGAGCATGCCATGCTCATATCAGCGGGCTTCAATCTCTCCAACTCCCTCACCATCATCCTGGTGTCGTATGCCTTCATTATTGCCACCATCCTCCGGATCAAATCAGCAGAAGGAAGGCACAAAGCATTCTCCACCTGCGGTTCCCACATGGTGTCTGTTACCCTATTTTATGGGACACTCTTCTGTATGTATGTAAGACCACCAACAGATAAAACTGTTGAGGAATCCAAAATAATAGCTGTCATCTACACCTTTGTAAATCCAGTGCTGAATCCATTAATCTACAGTGTGCGGAACAGAGATGTAAAGCGGGCATTGAAGAATGTCCTGAGGCGAAATGTGGTCACTAAGAGGACACTGCCTCCACTTTCCAATAAACCATAACTCTAAGCCTTTGGCTCAAATGTCTTTGCATATTGATGATGATCTGGGGTATTCTCTGTGGATATATCTCAAGTAGCTCATCTATAAAGCTCAGTTTTGGTAAAAATAAACTACACCTGTTAGTGAAGGCCCTTGCCCTTGAAAATATGGTCATTCGATTAGCAGTAACAGCATGACCTTGGAAGTTTTTAGGCATGTCGCATTCTGTACTCCAGATCTACCATATGCAGATCTGTGTTTTAACTTAATCCTAGGTTATTTGTAAACACATTAAATTGGAGGAGCATCTCTAAGTGGAAATTCCCTCTTGGCATGCTCTGGAATACTGGTGTGCTCCTGTTGTTAATAATAGTAGACAGCCCTGGTCGGTTTGGCTCAGCGGTTAGAGTGTCCACCTCATGTCCAGAGAGACCCCGGTTCGGTTCCCGCTAAGGGCCCATATCTCAGTTGCAGTTTGTCCTCAACCCTGGTTTTGTTGTGCAGATGGCAGCCACTTGATGTGTACCTTTCATGTCGATGATTCTCTCTCTCTCTCTCTCTCTCTCTCTCTCTCTCTCTCTCTTCTCTCTCTCTCCCACTCTGAACAGAAAATGAAAAAATATCCTCGGGTGAAGATAATAAACACACAGAAAAAAGCATACAGAATAGACATGCTTTCAGCCCAGTTTCTTGAATTTATTCTGTTCTTAATACCCTCTATACTTAAGAAAAACACCCTCCACCCTGACTTATTACGTAAAATCATAAACTATGGGTCATAGTATGGTTTCCTATTTGTGTGCTTTTGCAATGGTCAGTATGTGATTGGATAGGAAGAGGACTAGAACAAACATTATTTCTTAAGCATGAGTTTGTGGATCTATAAGGTTCTACTTTCTTGCTCTGAACTGTAACCTTGCATTCATAAACTTAGGTCTAGGAAAAATATGAGTGTTTTCTGTATCACCTGGGCTTGAAAAATTTCATATTTACTGGAGGTTTCTTTTCTAGTTTTTAAAAATGAATGTTTGGATTATTGATTTTAGTTTTACTTTTTTCATATATGTTTAATGTATTTCACCTAAACACTGTTTTTGCTGAAAACTATGAACTTTAAAGTTCAGTTTGCAATAATTTCTTATTTTCCCGATGACTTTTTCTTTAACCTATTGATTATTTAGCAGAAAGTGGTTAATGATCATACATTTGGGACTTTAAAAGATATTTCATTATTACATATTTGTAAATTAGTTCTCTTATCAAAGAACTGACCTTATTTTATCCTTGAAAATGTATTGACTAGTATTTTTTTCCAGCTTTATTGAGATATAGTTGATATATAACATTGTTTAAGCTTATAAACATATATACTGGAAAATGATTATTATAATAAAGTTAGTTAAGACATCTATCATCTCATGTAATTAGATTTTTTGTTGTAGATAACTGGATAGTTGGTAGGTAAATGGGAAGAAAAGGTAGATATATCATTTTTCCTTTACTCTGTTTTCACATATGGGTAAATAAATCACATATTGATAAATTACATGCTCACCCAGGTTTTTCATAATATATTACTTTCTAAGTCCTAGACCTCGCACCTTGAACTAACTCTATTACAAATCATTATGATATCTTGTGTAAATGATTTTGCATATGGCTTTTTGCAATTTAACCACTTTATTCTAAGTATGAAATTCTTTTCAGCAAACAGTAGTAATTTTGTGGAAGAGACTATATATATAAAACAATTCAGAGTGGAAAAACATCACAGAATCATCAGTGTCCATGAATTATGTTATTATTTTATATCTTTATTAAATTTTTGCTGATTTGATTGGAATAAATGGTGACCCATACAGAAATTCTTTGAGAAGACACTCCTGATCCCCTAAAGCAATCAGCTCAGAATGATGACACATCGATGCAATCACACTGTGCATAGCCAAGGCTCTAATGAGTGTGAGTTCACATTAATCACTGTTTCCCTGGAGTTTTCTCTTGTAATAACATTGCAATTATTTTTCATGGTATGTTGACAAATACTTTAGGGATAAAGCTTTCAGACTGTAAATTAGATATAAATCATCCCTAGTAACATATTCCTTGGACCAGTAATGTGTCCTAGAAAATCTTTCCTGGGTCAGGTAGGTATGAAAGTTCTGACTTCCATGTCTGCTATTTGTTTGTTTATTTTTTGTTTGCTATTTTAAAAATTTATTTTAAAGAAATAAATGAAGAGAGATTATAGATATATTGATAGATAGATGATAGATAGATAGATAGATAGATAGATAGATAGAGATAGATTGCCTTCCATATCCACACTTACCAGGGACTGAACCCAGAATCTTTTGGTATGCAGGTCTACACTCCAACCAACTGGCTCACACCCACCAGAGCTGTACTTTCTCTTCTTGTTTCAGTTTTGAATCTTCATGAGCAGGAGTCAGGTGACAACGAAAGCAGCTTCAAATGTTAATATAATTTCTCAGTATTTATTATTTAGTTTGGTCACTAGAAAATATAAAATGTTATTGGATTTATGTCTTTAGCTTAATCATTTTACTTCATAAACAGCATTCTCTTCATTCATGGAATAATTTAATGTACATTAAATAACCATATTGGAGTAAGCACTTGACAATCTAATACATATTTTTTAGAATAGTATCTATTGACAAGAACAGTTCCTCCACCATAAAAACTTGGGAAATAATTTCTAAGAGGAATTTCCAAGTAGTACAGAATATATCTTACTTCCTTGGATTTTGTTTAGCTTTAGAGGTGCAAGGACTCCAGCAATCTCTGGTGCTCATTATAGAGTGGCATTTTCTTAGCCGAAAAAGAACACTTGAGGTTCTCCAGGATCTTTGAACAAGTAAGCTTAAGAAAGGCTCGTATTCTTATCTCCCTTTCATAGGTAAAAGTACATATGGACATGTAAAAGGTTCTGAGACTTCCTGCAACAGAGAAACCATCCCTTTCCACCCCAAACTCAGTATTTTTCAAACTTATTTTTATTATAGACCTGTTTTATTGCCCAATATTCATTGGTTTCACTGAACACAGTATTAGAAATACTAATCTAAAAACCCAGGTGACAGCAAGCTTAATGTTTATTTGTGCCCTATTTTCCCCATTCCTAATTGTACCCATTCTATTAGTTGCATGACTCTTCTAAAGGTAAAATAAAGTAGAATAGCATACTTGCTTTGTAATTCTTAAATGCCTGTGCGCATGGGAGAAACTACTATTATCAAGATGTAGCCTTCTCTTCCTAAACTGTAAAGTGTGGTTGCTGAACCTATTTACAGAGAAGAGCAGGAAATTGGCAGATTAAATTCCAATCAATTTTTAAAATATTTTTATTGCCTTTATTTTTGTCTTTATTAGGTGTTTAACATAATATGATGACCCAACAGGTGCTACTCTTTAGGACATGGTTGTATAGCTTTAAAGATTAGATGAATACCTTTTGCCACAAAAATGAAAGATTTACAATACTAAGGTGCATCTTTTCCAAATGGACTCATCCTTCTGTTGTGTGAGGAAAGAATACTTTTACTATGGACATAAATCCTAATTGTCTAATTATTGTATTTTCCTCCCAAAGGCCAAAGTTGTACATTTAATCTCTGCAAATTCTATTTCAAATTAACTCTAATTATCACAGTGACTTGTGTGTAACCCACATACGTATAGACACATTCCAAAAAAAACACATCAAGACAAATTCAAAGAGCTGCTGTCTCCCAGCTTTCAGGAGTGTTCATACTTCTGGGTCTGTGATGAGGCCTTCCAGTTAGTCTGCATGCTTGCCACTAAGGCATTTCATCTGACACAACAGAAAGCTCATTCATGCATCCATGTGGAACGTTTCTGACCTCTCACACAAGCCTGCTGTCTCTGCATGGACCGGTCTCACTAACTGAAAGTCCTCTTTGTACTTGTCCTTCTAGAAAAGTCTTAGTTATCCGTTGTGCTCAGTTAAAGGCTACTGTTCTTTGATGCCTATTCTGATTCCTGAACACAATTAGTTTTTTTGTTCAAATCTTTATTATTGAACTATTTAATCACTTTTCATCTCAATTTTCTCTTCATTGGCTTTCTTTGCCATGAAGTCACCAGCCAGCTCTCTCAAGACAAGCTCTGTTCGAGTTATCTTGATTCCTCTGGCAAAGTGACATGCACACACATAGCATTTAATGCTGTTTCTCTACAAAGGTGATCCTATTATAATGATTAAATCATATACCATATTGGAAGCATCACAGAATCTAACTAGCGAAGTTTTTTTATTTTGTTTTTCTCTTTGAAAACATTTTACTGAAGTATAAAATACATACAGAAATTCTGAAGCAAACAGATCTAAGTTTGCGAGTGTACTTGGTTTTGTCCTCAGGAACAGCTCAGACACTAAAAACACAGTTGGTGACACTGACATGGCATAGACTTGTCACTTGTATTTCGGTGGGTCAGGCTTATAGACTTCTCTTTCATGCTCTGGTTAAAGATAGGTTAAAAAACAAAATTATTTCCCAACATGGTATTTGATTAGGTCTCACATAAAAATGGTGAATCCTGATAATTCTTTAAAATTGAAAAGTCTTAAGATCTTGGAACAGGGGGCCTTGCTACCATGTGGTAAAAATTCAACTGGCCTGAGTGACTCCTGATTCTGCTGTCTGGGAACTGCTCTCTGGTTCACTTCAGTTCACTCTTACCCAGACCATTCTGCTCCTTCTTATGATCTGAATGGCTCCCACAGATCCATAGCATTTGAGTTTTGATTCATTATCTTAGTTAGTGTATCACTTATGAAATAACACATGAGGACATTAAGACTCCATATGAAAATATATTCTCTAGACTCCTGATACAATTTCTCATTTTATTCTTTAATTATAATTGATATTATCTGATCTGATATTATGTGGATATATAATTCTTTCATTATAATCAGCATCATCTGAACTCGGTGCTACGAATAATTCTTTATTAATTTTTTTGTTTTATAACTTTTGGACATTATAGTTTGGTAACAAAGAAGGTTGAACTCTTTACATATGCTGCTAGAAAGCTTAGAGGCATATATGTGTTCCACCAGCAGCACAAATTGTCAGATTTGGTTATTGGCTACAAACCTCCTAAATGCTTTCTTGGTTAAAAAAATAAAAAAATAATAATAATAAAAAAAGAGTGGATAAGCAAACAAAACTATGATCTAAGTTTTAGCTACTTTTCTTTTCCCCATCAATGTCTCTCTTGCCATTATTCATACAAGATCTTCTGAATGAAAACTTCTTCTTCAGTAATTCATAGAGAGGTTTATTTTCAAAATTTTAAAACAAATCTTAGATCTATTTGTATGAGGATACGACAATCTCTACATTTCATGGACAATGCTGTCAAACAGGGCCCAGAGAGTTTGCTTCAAACCTCTAATGTTGGGCTCTCTACGGCAGCAGGGAGTGCAGTTCTCAGGGGCTGACCTTGTAAATATGCACCCGTTGTTCATGACTGAAAAGCCACTTTCAAACATGTCACCATTGTGACCAGAAACAGTGCTGGGTTCAGCGACTAAACCCAGGATTTTACGGTGAACGGCACGTGGCAGTTGGTGGTTCAGTCCACTTTCAGACGAACTTTGGGTTATAATTTCCATATTCCAGAACAACTTGCGTCACAAAGAGCTGTTTTCTTTGGGAATCATCTGAACATTATACACCTAGGCAATAGGAGCCATGACCTTCTAAAAGTCCCGGCTCCTGCAGTCTCAGACTCTAATAGTAGCTATGCGTGAGGTTACTGAGAGTGGAAGAAGAAGCGAGAAAGGAGAATGAGAGAAAGAGAAAAGAAACATATAAAGGCCCACTAATTCCCTTCTTAATTTATTTTCCTTCATCTAAGTTTTCCTTCATCTAAGTGAGTCAAGCTGGCACCTAAGAAAATGGTCAGAGGAAACTTCACCTTGGTGACTGAATTTATTCTCTTAGGATTAACAGATCGCCCAGAACTTCAGCCACTCCTCTTTGTGCTCTTCCTGGTGATCTACCTGATCACTGTTGGAGGGAACCTTGGCATGCTGGTATTGATCCGGATAGATTCACGCCTCCACACCCCTATGTACTTCTTTCTTGCCAGTTTGTCCTGCTTGGATCTGTGTTATTCCACTAATGTGACTCCTAAGATGTTGGTGAACTTCTTATCAGAAAAGAAAACCATTTCTTATGCTGCTTGTTTAGTCCAGTGTTATTTTTTCATTGCCATGGTGATTACTGAATATTACATGCTAGCTGTAATGGCTTATGATAGGTACATGGCCATCTGTAGCCCTTTGCTTTATAACAGTAAGATGTCCAGAGGTGTCTGTATTCGCATGATCGCTGGTCCATATATTTATGGGTTCCTTAGTGGCCTGATGGAAACCATGTGGACATACCGTTTGACCTTCTGTGGCTCCAATATCATTAATCACTTCTATTGTGCTGATCCACCCCTCATCAGACTCTCTTGCTCTGACACTTTCATTAAGGAGACATCCATGTTTGTGGTAGCAGGATTTAATCTCTCCAACTCCCTCCTTATAATCCTCATCTCCTACATCTTCATTCTCAATGCCATCCTGAAGATACGTACTGCTGAAGGCAGGCAGAAAGCCTTTTCCACCTGTGGGTCCCATTTGGTAGCAGTGACTGTGTTTTATGGGACCCTTTTCTGCATGTATGTTAGACCCCCCACGGACAAGTCAGTGGAGGAGTCCAAAATCATTGCTGTATTCTATACCTTTGTGAGCCCTATGTTGAACCCTATCATTTACAGTCTGAGGAACAAGGATGTGAAACAAGCTTTGCGGAAATTGATGACAAGAAATGCACTTTCCAAGTAATATCACAGTGTACCATCTTCTATAAATTAAATAAAAGACATATTTCTAACAACTGGATCTTCTTTTAACTGAATTTACAGTAAAATCGATTTTAAATAAATGATGAAAATCTTTAATGACAAAACATAAAAGACATGGGTATAGAAGATTTATAGTTTTCTATGAGACGTGAGTTCATTGTGTGTGTAAAGGGGTGGGAGTTATGCATGTGCCTATGAGAATCCTTTCTGTTCCTTAATACATTTTTACATTTATAATTTTGTATATTACTTTTGGATGATAAAAATTATACATTCTTAGAGTAAAAAATCTGAACTCTAGAAAAATATAAAGTAAGAGAGTAAAATATTTTCCTTTTTCCCTCTATCATGATTTACCATTCTCATTTCTCAAAAGTCTCACTATTAACAGTTTCATATGTTTTCATCAAATTTCCATATAGCTATAAATCAATGTATGTTATAGTTGGATACACACACACACACACACACACACACACACAATTGTCAATACAGTCATGAGCTAATTTTTAGTATTTTATAATTCTGTAGCATTTTCAATGTAGAAGCTTTGATCTCGTGGTTTAGGGAAATGTGGCCAAAGTACTGATGAGACTTGTCATCTCTAGGAAAGATAACTTACCATGACACCCCCATGTTCGTTCCTGACATAATTTTTTCTCCCCACTTATGAGAGTTACTTTCAAAATGACACCTTCCTTTGTCTGCCTCAACAGGAGACAAGCACCTCCAGACAAGTATTTGTTTTAGATATCACTCCTGAAGCAGGCTAAGAATGGTTCTTACAAAAATATATGGCTTGTTTCAGAAGGAGCTGTGATTTCGGTAGTTTGTTAGTATCCTTCTAGCTTCCGGGGTTTGTATGCCTTCCCTCATGTCTGCATATTAATCTATTTTTCAGGAGGAGATAGATATTTGCTATTTGTGCTATAGTTCAAATTTTATCCACAATTGTCCTTTGTCAGAAATGTTTAATTGTTTGTAAATACTTTAATGTTAAAGGTTGCAAATAAGAAGTTATTTTCTTTGCAGATGTTAACATTTCAGGTGACTTTGCAATCATGCAGCATAAGCAAAGCTGATGAATGTTTACTGGGCATTTACAATAAGCCAAGTACTGCTCTGAGTACCAAGAAACCTTCAAGGAGTTCCAGGATTGTATAGTTTTCTCGAGTTCATGAAGCTGTAAAGAGAAAAATCTGTACAATTTGTTAAGTGTTATAAAAAAATGGAAGTCTTGAAACAAACAAGGAAAAGGCAATTTATTCTGAGTAAATTGAAGGTTGTCTTGTTACTTGCAAGACAAGAACTTGTTCATTGTTTGTGTCACTGTTCCAGCTTGCCCATAGATCCAGTTCAAGATCATGTCAGACCAGGCAGGTCTGAACAAAGGAGTATTAGAACCTATTGGTGATCACATATGTGACTGTTACTTTCAGCGTCAAAGGAAAAGCCATAGAACGATAATGAGTCACTCCCCAAATTGAGACAGTTTTTTCAGTTGTATTTTAAAGCTTCTTTCCCATCTTAGAGCCTGTGTTTGCTCAATATTTCCCGCAGGTTAACATTTTAATGTTCACTAATTGTATATTATCCCATATAATCATTTCAAGCTTTCTTATGACCAGATGTTCTTTAAATAACTTTATACTGAAAATCAGATTATCTAAAAATTATGCTAAAACACACATATAAACAAATAATTTATTTTTGTAACTTTTAACTTTCAATTGATAGTTTGTTGGGTTCTACCTAAACACAGATCAATTACTATTTAAGCACACACATATTCGGTTATGTAAAACCAGCTGCTTTATTATTCCAAATTTTCCCATCTCATGGTCCATATCTCTCTCTCTGTTTACAGCCTAGCTTGACACCAAACAAAGCTTCGGTAATAAAGGCAGCACAAAATAATAAATGAATCTTCATTTTGAAAGTAAAAAATTGTCTCCATTTTCTAAAGTGTAAGAAAAATGTCTTCAAATGGACCAGCAAGGACAATAAGGAAATATATTAGTTATAAGTACATACAACTGTTTAGAAAAACTAGTAAACCATAATACCACTGACATTTATGATTGGTAGTAGCAACATGAAGTCTGTAGTGATGCCCACATACACACATTGTGAAGATAAAAGAGGCATTATCCCAATTGCCCTCATGAATTGACTGGCTGGCTGGAGTTACACCATCAGCCTGTTAGGCAGTCTATTTTTTATTCCATCTTGCACTGTTGCTAGACATAGAATAAGTATGTATGTGCCGATTAAATAGTTTTTGTTAGTGAATTAGTTCAGGAGACCCTGAATTTTTTAAAGTTAAGGAATTTTCTTGTTAATGATAAAGTTAGTCATGAGGGGTTTTAGAAACAGGCTCCTGATTCATTTTTTTCCTTTCTAAAGTTACTTTTACTGGTTCTATATTTATTTTTTTAAACTGAGCAATGTGATGATAAAAGAATCTATGAGAAAATAGGAAGTATTCATTGTACCTCCCTAAGGAACAATAATTATATTTTATATTTTTCACCTCACCCATGTAAAATTTTATAACTCTAATTGGTAGTTTTGTAAAGGAAACTAATGTATATGTATTGAGGAAAAATAAATAAATGTTCCAGGGAATGATAATGCAATAAGTATCACATATTTATTCATATGTTAAATATTGTCCTGGGAGCAGTGGATATCTGGAGACTATTTCGACTCACATTAATGTACACATAAAAGAGAGAGAAACAGATAATAATAATGCTTACCAAAATTCAGGTCCTGTCTTACTACATGTTTCACATAATGCGACCACCAATACTGATTTCAGTATTATAGTCCCCATTTTAAGTGAGCAAACAATGTATGCATGAACAATGGACATGGACAACAAAGCTGGGGACAGGGTGGGGAGGGAGACAGGGGGAAATCAGTGGGGGGAAAAGGAGAAACATCTGTACCAAAAATAAATTAATTAATTAAAAAAGAAAACATATACATGTTGCACATGACCCAACTTGACTGGCAAGGTGAAGGGACAGGCAAACTACTAAATAAATAATGTAAATATCCCCCCCCCCAATAAAGATGAGCAAACAGAGACTCACAGATTAATTATTAACTTAAAATCAGATGTCCAAATGTGTCTAGGTCTAGCTTCGAACTTTCTTTTTTCCCTCTTTTTACTATACCTTGTTGAAGAAAAAACAATGAAACAAATAAAACTATTATTTCTGTCTTCCAAAAATGTTGCTCATGTATTTGACAGCTGTAGGCACACTGAATGATATAATCCACTAAAGAAAACATCCTATTTTATTTTATTATCATTATTTTTTGTGAATCCTCACCCCAGGATGTTTTTTTCCATTGATTTTTAGAGACACTAGAAGGGAGGGAGGGGGAGAGAGAAAGAGAGAGAGAGAGACATCAATTAGTTGCCTCATGTACCCACCCCAAATGGGGCTGGGGATCAAACCTGCAACCCAGGTACATGCCCTTGACCGGGAATGAAACCCATGACCCTTCGGTGTGAGGGCCAACACTCTAAACACTGAACCACACTGGCCAGGGCGAATCATGCTATTTTATAATGTATAGACTACTTCAACTTGATTGATAAAGTGAGCTTTGCAGTCAGATTCTGACTCCATTATCTATCTTCCCTGTGTGTGCGTGCCCTAAATCATCTCTTCTTACAAGGATACAAAATATCCTGGATTAGAACCCACTCATATAATCTCATTTTACTTTAATTCCCTTTTGTAAAGAACTTCTATCCAAATCCAGTCATAGTCTGAAGTACTGGGGGTAAGAACTTCCACATATATATTTTAGAGGAGGCAATTCAGTCTGTAACACAGTGAGATGGTAACAGAATGTGACACAAAGTTGTGACAATGATGTGAAGAAATTATATCCGAAAATTGGATTCAGCTGAAATTAACATGCTAAGCAGAATGCCATCTGAGAATCCAGGACAGACATCATCAATGTGATTGTATGGACTTCCCAATGTATGATGAAAAATATTGAGACCAATCGATGTGTCTCTCTCACATCAATGCTTCTCTCTCTCTCTTTTACCCCCTCCCTCTCTCCCTTCTACTTCATCTAAACACTGATGGACAAATATCCTCGGGTGAGGATTAGCAAAAAAATTAAAAGAAAATAAAATGTTTATTTATTGAACTTACTTTGATTATTGGGCAATATATCACAAACTGAAGATTCAACAATAAGCAAAACAGAAAAAATCCTCTATAACACTAGGAGGAGGGGTTCAGATAGCAAGGCATCTAAACAAGCAGATACAATATTTCAGGCATAGGTAAGTGCTGCAGAGACAGCAAGACAAGGCAACATGGAAGCCAGTAACTGGCAACATCAGAAGTGAGGGTCGTGTTAATGGGTTGATTTTAATAAATGGGGAAAGACTCTTGGAGAAAGTAACATTTGAATTGAAGTTTAAATAAGCAGCATAAGGCGATTATAAACAAAGTCTTTGGAAATTCTAACCAGGAGAATTGAAGTTTCAGGGATGAAGCCTGGCATGTTGAAGTAACTAAAATAAGGGCCATGTGTCTGGAGCTTAATAAATGGGAGAAACAATAGGAAATATTGAAGACAGAAGAGTGGCTCCTTTGTTTTTTTGGATGGTGTTGCAGTAATCATCAGTGTAAACGGATTGCAACAATTTGCTTTCATCTCCACATTTCAGTTGCTGTCACCTGATAGGATTTTTTGAAAGAGTAAGAATTTATCAATCCTTTCCTCTTTATGCCTCTGCCTTTGCCTAGGACCAATTACAGATTTTTCTCTTTGATATTCCCTTCTCCTATCCTAACATATAATTAAGGCAGAACAACAAATGATTACTTCAAGCTCTTTGTCATAAATGGCCTGTTACAAGTCCGTTGAGGGGAATTCTTTCTGAGCGGGAATTTCAGATTGTGATTTTATTAATACTAGCCAGGAATGATCACGCATGAAATGTCTATTTTCATTGAATGGAGAGAAATAAAAGTGAATGCAGCCATAGTAAAAAGATTTAAGGGAACAAGTTCTGAGCAATCTTTGTAACAATGCATTTTCTTTGGTATCCATTCATAATTACATGTTACATTTGGGAAACAAGACAGAGTCTCCAATGCTGTTCTGGCAGAGAAGATGTCTGGTGGGAATCACAAGAAAACAAGCATTTACTGAGACCAGGAAAGTTTCAAAATGGGAAAAGTATACACTTTCTTCATATCTCTGACTTACCAAGAAAGCATGACTGTAGACTTAAGGACTTGGAGTGGAAGTTCATAAATTCCACTAGGTAGAGTAAATAAAAATTTTCTGTGATGCTTTTTATTTTTTTATTTTTTTTATTTCCGGCCATCTCAAGATCTATGCCACCTTTTAAAATATTCATTTCAACTTCTGGTTACAGAAAAAAAAAAAAAAAAAACAGAACAAAAAACCATCTCTTCGTCTTGAGACAAAATGCTGTAGTAGGAAAAGGACTGGTTTTGGATTTTTCAGACCTGAGTCTAAACCTCAATTTTATTATTTATTTCTTAGGTGGGTAAGTTTAGAATAGCTACTCCACAGGATCAGTTTATTCAACCACAAACCATGATAAATGATACCCATCTCACGAGATTATCGTAAATATTAAATATTATTTGTAAAATACCTTTTCCTCAATTACATTTTGGGGCAACTATGCTTTGAATTCAATTTTGGACTCACTTTTAGGAACTTTTCCCAATATGAGAGGCATGATAGAAACAATAAATTAAAGATAGTCCTTCTGCCCAGTCGGTGTGGCTCAGTGGTTGGGCATTGACCCATGCACCAAGAGGTCGCCAGTTTCGATTCCAGATCAGGGCACATGGCCAGGTTGTGAGCCAAATCCACTGTGGGGGGCATGCAGGAGGCAGCCAATGGATGTTCTCTCTAATTGATGTTCCTATCCCTCTCTCATCGATGTTCCTATCCTTCTCTCCCTTTCCCTTTCTCTCTCTTTAAAATCAATAAAGAAAAAAAATATAGTCCTTCTTATATTCAACATATACTTGTTGATTATTATCTGTGTGAAGCACGATTGTTGTCCTTGGTGGTTACCAGTCCCTCACATTCCATGTGTTTTTCTTTTGAACACTGATATTTACACCTGGTATCATTTACTTAAGTATTCCATCAATGTGCAAACTCCTTTAGGGGTTTGAATATATTTTTATATTTGTATTATGAAGAGTGAACAGCATTGAATTTTGCACTAAGTACACATTTTGTGTGAATTAGTTAAAGGACAAACAGTGTAGGAAATAAATTAGAGAAGTTGAAACAATGAAGACAATGATCTGAATTTAGTTTCTTTAGAAGTTGCATCCTTAGAGTATCATAAATTTGTTTTTGTTTTGTTGTGTTTTGTTTTTTATCCTCACATGAGGACATTTTTTTTCATTATATTGTTCAGATAGAGTGGGAGGGATAGAGAGGGAGCGAGAGAGGGAGAGAGAAACATCGAGGTGAAAGGGACACATTGAGTGGTTGCCACTGGCATGACCCAGCCAGGGCCGGGGACAAACTGCAACTGAGGTACATGCCCTTAGCAGGAACCGAACCTGGGTCTCTCTGGACCGCAGGCCAATGCTCTAACCGCTGAGCCAAACTGCCAGGGCTATAAATTTGTTTTTTTATTATTGTCTTAAATATTGCCCTACTACTCAAAGCAGACAAATGGCTTATACGTCAATGAATCATAAAATACAGATTAGAAAAATCTTGAATTGAGAAAATGTAGTACTACCAATTAGTATTTCTCCCAGTGAGAATGCTCTCTACTGGGATTTCATTTTTAATTGTTTCCTGCAACAGTTGGGGATTCTCCTGAGATAAATACTGATGTCAATAAGTTGGGTATAAATCCTACAGCACTGGCAAGAATTTGACCTTTATGGTCACGAAGAAGACACTCATATTTTTACAGGTAGGAGAAGAAATGTGTTTGCATATTAGTTTTCAATATCTAGCAATTTAGTTTTCAATATCTATCATTTTGCTTTGCTAAATTACATGCTTTTAAGATACTGATATATTGAAATAGGTAGTTTCAAAGGAAATTTGCACAGACGATGCATTTTCTATGAGAAAATCGATAGGGTAGTTATGCAGCTCTGTCTTTTATTTCATGTTACCAGTGTTTTTGAATCATCCTGGTAGAATTTCAAACTATGAATCTCCAGTAGATGTTTCACTAAAATTAGTTTCAAATAATATTCTTTTGGTGTTTTCCATTTACCTAATGTCTGGGTGTCTCCTGCCATCAATTTCCCCAAGAAAAAGACAATTAGAAAACTTAGATCCATGTAGTTTATTAATATTTTAATTTTTTTCTGACTTCTCAGAAATACAGTATATGCTCAAATAGGCTTTTTTTTTTTTTTTTTTTTTTTTTTTTTTTGGTAAGCGTTAGACATATTAAGACATGAATTTAGTACATGCAGCTATGAGGTGTAGACAAGAAGATTTCTAAGTTCTTTGTGGTTCTCTTATTCACAATTTCCCCACTCCCCCAATATCCTGTTTCTGTCTGATACATTTTTTTTTTTTTTTTACAAGCCATGCTTATACTCCAGGGAACTTTTTTTTTTTCAGAATTTTATTTTCCAGTCAGGATAATTGAAATATGAGTCAGTATAATAATACTAACAAAACCTAACTTGGGTCAAGGATCTCACAACAAAAAGTTGATGATGAGGATTCTCATTCTTTTGCCAGGTTGCACATGTAGTCACTTGACTCAGCATCAAAGTTTCTAGCTGCATCTGAGTGTTTGCTGTGTGTGCTTCTTGATGTCTAGCAGCAGTCCCACTCCATAGTCAAGTACAATATAGTTCAGCATCCTCCTGAAGGCCACATGGCGGGCGAGTGCACGGATGAGTGCTGGTAATGGAGCAAGAGAGAACATGGGCAAGAGCAAAACACGAGAGAGAACTCTGTGTCTTGGGAACTTTACCCTTCCAAGATTCACATGCTTGCAGTGGCTCCACCCTTCTAGCCAATTCATTGTTCCTCAGGCAGACTGACAGGCAGGGACATTTCCTATGTCACCCCCAGTTCACTGCTTATGTGACCATATCCCCCTTTGATCAATCCCTTCCCCCAGTGATCTGCAGGGAATGAACTGATGGTTCTCAGGGGAGCGTGAGGTTGTAGCTTCCTGCAGATGACCACTCTTATAATATCTGGTCTCCCTTTGCTCTTTGTATTATTTTATTTTTATTGATTTTATTAGAGAGAGAGAGGAAGGGACAGGGAGATAGAAACATCAATGTGAGAGAGATGCACCAATCAGCTGCTTCCTGCATGCCTCCTACTGGGGATCAAGCCCGCAACCCAGACATGTGCCCTGACTAGGGATTGAACTGGGACTTCTCAGTCTATGGGACTACCCTCAGTCTGCTGAGCCACAATGGCTGGGCTCTTTCTAGTATTAATATTAATAAATTAGCTAATTATCATGATAACAAACAGAATTTTAACATTTTTGGTAACAGTTATTATCTTTCCCCTGTCAGTCCGTTCAACTGAGAGGAAGTGATGAACATTTCTGGTGAAGTTGCATGTTACAAAGGAAGAACACTAAACTGGGAGCTACAATATCTGATTCCTATCCGGTCCTTTCATTTCTGAGCTGTGAGCCAGAATTACATGCTATTTCCATGTATACATAAACAACTGAATGTTTTGCAAGGTTTTATAAAGTGACTTAAAACACTTTATGAACTGTAAAGTTTAATGTTAATAAGATAAGAACAATTATTGAAAGACCTCATAATATTTAATAGCTAAGAAGATAAGATTAGAAACCAGAAGGTCCATCTGTGTTTCTTGACTATAAAATGGTATACATAGTATCTATTTCATTAGAATTAAATAAAATAATACCTGGAAAGTATTCTAATCTGGGGCATGGACTCTAAGAACCCAACAAAAGTTATTGTTGTCATTGCATTGTTTTACCTTCAAGCAGCAAATCAACCAGATCTATTAGTTTCACTTACATTTTTAGGGCAGTTTAAAAATGAAGCACTACTCACATCGATATTCTGAGTGTGTTCAGAGGGTGTGAGATATTTTACACAGCCTCTGACAATTTCTCTGATAATGACTTTTGCTAATGTCAAAATTGTCCCTTGGAAAGAATATGTAAATATAAACTTCAATTTAAGCCAGCGGTTCTCAATCTATGGGTCGTGACCCCTTTGGAGGTCGACTGACCCTTTCACAGGAGTTGTATAAGACCATCAGAAAACACATATTTCTGATGGCGATTCATAACAGTAGAAAAATTACAGTTATGAAGTAGCAACAAAAATAATTTTATCGTTGGGGGTCACCACAACATGAGGAAGTGCATTAAAAGGTCGCGGCATTAGGAAGGTTGAGAACCACTGATTTAAGCAATTATAAGTACATTTGTAAATTTGTACTTGGTGAGCTATATAATACATCAGTAAATCACAAAACTGGGAAATATGAAATGAAGGTCTGATGCATAAATAATCTCATCTCCTTACAATTCAGTTTCTCAGTGTTCAGAATGAATTTTATCTGTGTTATCTTCAAAATCCTTTCTAGCCTTCTATGTATCTATGTGCATATATCAAAGAATAAAGACAGGAATTCAAAGCATTTCTAAATTTATGTTATAATATTTTCTTTGACAGATAAATTATTTAAACTTTTAAAAATTTTTTCAACGTATCAGGACACTTAAATTTATATTTTTATCTTTAGTTTCCAACTTAACTGCACAGTGTGATTACAAGTACAAACCTGAATTAGATCATTTGTTGAAAACTTTTAGACTTGCTTTATGGTATATTTGTTCATATCTAATTATGGAAATGCTACTGAGATAACACAATAAAGGCCTTTTAAATCTCTGTATAATATTTAACCTGATATAATGTTCAGTGATTTAAAAATCCCTTTATGTCTCTCCCTAGATAACCAAACCAATGCCTCTCATATAAGACAAAGAAATGTCCAGGAGAAACTACACAGAAGTGACAGAATTTATTCTATTGGGCCTCACAAGTCGTCCGGAGTTGCAGGTTGCCTTCTTCGTGCTGTTCCTCATGGTCTACATAGTCACTGTGGTAGGAAACGTGGGCATGATTGTTTTAATCAAAATTGATTCTCGACTCCACACTCCCATGTACTTCTTTCTCTCAAGTTTGTCTATTCTAGATCTGTGTTTCTCCACAAATGTCACTCCCAAAATGCTGGAAAATTTCTTATCGGAGAAGAAGACCATTTCCTACGCAGGTTGCCTGGTGCAATGTTATATCGTCATTGCTGTGGTCCTCACAGAGCACTGTATGCTGGCTGTCATGGCATATGACCGCTACATGGCTATCTGTAACCCACTTCTCTACAGTAGCAAGATGTCCAAAAGTGTCTGTGTCCGCCTGGTCATTGTGCCTTATGTCTATGGCTTCCTCCTTAGCGTGATGGAGACCTTGAGAACCTACAACCTCTCTTTCTGTGGTGCTAATAAAATCAATCACTTCTACTGTGCCGATCCTCCTCTTATCAAACTGGCATGTTCGGACACCTACAGCAAAGAGCTATCAATGTACATAGTCGCTGGCTACAGCAACGTGCAGTCCCTCCTGATCATTCTCACGTCCTACATGTTCATCCTTGTCGCTATCCTTAGAAGCCGATCTGCAGAAGGAAGAAGAAAAGCTTTTTCTACATGTGGCTCCCACCTGACAGTGGTCACCATCTTCTATGGAACTCTGTTCTGCATGCATTTGAGACGCCCCACAGAAGAGTCTGTGGAACAGGGAAAAATGGTGGCGGTGTTTTACACCACGGTGATCCCCATGCTGAACCCCATGATCTATGGCCTTAGGAACAAGGATGTGAAGGAAGCGCTGAGAAAAGCAATCGGGAGACAAAAACTGGGGAAATGAAAGTGCTCAACTGTCATTAAAAATATTTCTAGACATTGCAAGGTACGATATGATTGGGTTAGACATCTCTTTTTAAGCTAGTTTTTCACGATACATTTCTAACTTTTTGTGTCAGGTGGCCAATGAGGTTAAAATTCTCTAAAGCAGTGGTTGAAAATGGGAAGTGTAGGAGGTAACATTTAGGCAATTCATTCACATTCCTCTATTGATTAGTGTCATTTCTTTAAAAAAAAAAAAAAAGTGGCCTGAATAAATCTGAATTGTCACTTTCTTTTGTGTTTCTGGCAAATAAAAAAAGTCTGGAGGTTAGCAGTCTCCAACTTGTATATCAGCTTTATTGGATTTGGTCTCTGAGTCCCTTGCAGCTTGTTTTACTTCAAAGATGGCTTGTGCCCCTAAGGTCACTCCATGATGCACAATGGCTGCTTGGAAGCCAGCCAACGTGTGCCAATGATCTTCAGCTGTTCTAAATGTTCTATATATGTTTTCTCATATCTCTGGAGCCAACTTAATCATATTCTCAAACCTCGCTGCAAGAGAGTTTAGGAAACTTTTATTCCAGGACACGGTGTCAGGCTAAAACATGAGGGTTCTACCATCACTTCCCTGGTGGATAGCAATCTACATTTCACTTTTTAAAATTGTCTCACTTGTACTCCTTACTCATGTAAGTAAATGACTTCCTAATCCACTTCCAGTGATCCCTAGTACTTGAAATTAATAATATTTTATTGCACAGGTGAGGGGGGATCTTAGATGCCTGATAAGGTCTCCACAAATGTTCTTTCATGAAATCTGTTTTTAAAATATTTTGTCACAGAAAACTTTTTTGTTTTTTAGAGTCTCATTATTACAACTAAGTAAGCTTTTTCTTGCAGCAACATAAACATACCTTAATGGATGTATTTTGTAAATGCATCTGGCTATTTAGAAATAAAGATTTTAGAGTAGGTTGTGTTTTCTTTATGTAGGCTGATGGTGTATAGTATCTAATTTTTAAACTACCTTACTTTTTAATGTTTTCAGGGACATTCTTTTAAAGTCACAAACAAACCATTTCTAACAATTATTTAATTGAAGTTATTTTATAAATCATGATGTTTGGTTCAGTTGTGCTTAGATGTCAATGAGGGCAGTGTGGCTGACTCACACACAAACAAGAGACTTACTCTCATTCTAACCTTCTACTCATTTCCTTCACCATATTAGTGCATAAAATTTTAATTTCAGCCAAATTACAATATACCTTAATCCTTTGAGATTGTCAAAGAATGGCCAATTCTTAATATTTAATCAATAAATAACTAAAGTGCACTACAATTTTCTCATTTAGCTTCTTTATTGGTTGACATTATCTTTTAAAATGTCTTAGCAATTAAGGCAAAGATGCAATTATCATCTGTGTCAGAGGAAAGACTTGTGTTCTTTATGGACCATTGTCCTGACAGGATTTTTCATAAGTGTGAAACTATCTGGTGTCAATAAGTTCAAACTCAAGAATCAAGAAAGAGCTAGAATGAGGTTACTTGGCTGGTCTGAGAAGCATACTTTCTAAACCTCTAAATATTGAATACAGAAACATACATTTTGGGGATCATAGGTTGAATTACTATGGAGTGAGAGAAGTAATACGTAGCACAGGGATATACCTGATATTCTAAGTACTGGTCAAACCTGATGCTGTTTTCTCTCACAGCTAGCCCTGTTTTATAAAAGTTAAGGGAATGGCCTGGCCAATGTAGCTCAGTTGGTTGAATGTCAACCCATGCACCAAGAGTCACTGGTTTGATTCCCGGTCAGGGCACATGTCCAGGTTGTGGGCTCAATTTTTAGTAGTAGGCATGCGGGAGGCAGCCAATCAATGTTTCTCTCTCAAGGATGTTTCTATCTCTCTTTCCTTGTCTCTTGTTTTTCTCTCTCTCTCAAATCAATAAAAACATATTTTTTTTAAAAAAATTAAGAAAATAGACACAGCAATGGCTTTTATATAATGATTATTATGTTGTTAAACTAATTTATTCAATAAAATCTAGCCATTAGTTCATTAAATAAGTCTTTGGCTTGAAAACACTTTTACCAATAGAGATACAATTTATCAATATGCTGATTATTATAAGAAAATGTAAAATGGGCATCAGGGTTTGTGAACATTTTTTACAAACTTTTTGACTGGTAGGTAATCTATTCTTATTTTTTAGGGTTATCACTGTTAATAAGAATTCTATTTACTTAATATTTAATGCCAGTTAATATTATACACATATATTCATATTGGGCAAGAAAAAGGGACTCAGAAATAAATAATAAATGTGAATGTTGAATTTATTAAAACATCTAGAAAAATATTCTAATTTTGAGGAAGGGGAGAGGCAAAGGGTAAGATAGGAATTTTTCAGGTGATATCAACTGAAAAAACAGAGAAATCTATGTCTTTTATTCAATTTCTCTACATGGATTTGGGAATGGAAGGTGTATATAACACTCGTTCTATTAGATTTGTAGAATTCAAGTACTAGGATGGCCTGTATTCTTTTTTTCTAGGTGAACTATTGGAAGCTACAAGTTCCCCAAATAATGATTGTAGGGAAGTAGGGCTTCAGTCTCCCAAGGCTTCCCATGGTGGTAGCTCCAGAATGGTCCCTGTTTTCGAAGGCACAAATTAAGAGTCCACAGAGTTCTAAATATGGAAGACTCATCATATAGAATGAGGATATATCACTGGAACATAAGCTCCATGAGAGCAGGTGCTATTTTTTAAAACTAAACCCCAGGCACATGGTAAATGAGTAAATAAATGAATAAATAAATAAATGAATAAATAAATAAATAAATAAATACATACATACACACATACATAAAAAACGTCAGTCAGTAGATGATCACATCAAAGTCAAGAACTGTGTTTCCCAATGCTTTGGAATGCATTCATTTCCTAGAACTCAGGTGTATACCTGTGGAAAGCAGAGAGAGAAATTAGTCAAGTTAAATTTCTTCTATTTTGTAAAATGGAACCTCAAAATATTAATTATGTTCAACTAGAGGGATAAAGTTTCATGCTTTATAATATAGAGACTGTGAACTGAAAACTATACCCACCACATTTGTAAACAATTATCTTTATCAATAAATTTTTAAATCATATTTCTTAAACATGTTAATTTATCTTCTCTCCTATGTGGGTAGAAACTATAAACATAAGGAAGAGGAAGATAGCTATGAAAAGTCATCTTGTATGGATGCAAATCATTTATTAAGAAATTTCTTTTTTCACAGTGTGAAAAAACAAAACAACATAAACAACAACAATGAAAAACAACCTTAACTTGTATCAATCTTAATTAACCTTAATTTTAATTAAGTTGGATTTTAGAAAAGCATATCAATTCTTTCAGACATGGAGAAGCCCACTTGAAGCTCATCAATGATATATACATGATATATAACCTCTTATTCTCTCAGTTTTACAGCTCTTTCTTACTGAAAAATGGAAGGAACATTCTTCATTAATACAAAGAATTGTACTCATAAAGTACAGATTATTTGAAATATATGTTGTAACTGATGTAATATGACATGATTATATCACATGAGAAACCAAGATACCCCTCCCCCACCCTGCAAATGCAACGCAGTTGCTAGGATACAGAGAAAACATGTTAAAACAGGAAGAAGCCCTGGCCAGTTTGGCTTAGTGGTTGAACATCAACCTGCAGACCAGAGTCTTGGGTTTGGCTCCCGCTAGGGGCACTTACCAAAAAAAAAAAAAAAAAAAAAAAACAGGAAGAAAATTCTGCTGAGGCCTATTTTGCTCTTGAGATTCATTTTTTCATTATAGATAATGTCATAGGTATCATTTTAATGACTTCTTCAGGTTTCTGTCTGCATTCTCCGTTGAGAAAGCCCCAAAATGGAAAATCTAACCCTTTAAATCCTTCTGAATTATCCACTGATAATAACACATGAGATATTTCCAAGGTCATTTTTGCTTCATGCCCAGGCAGATTCTTGCACAGGAAGAGTCTATGTGTTTTTATCAAACCAGTCTGAATTGTTATCCCTCTAGGTTGTCCTTGTAATTCTGAGTAGGAAGAGAATGCTCTGGAAGGGTTATTAGAAAGGGGTACAGAGGCTTCGCTGTGACAATGGATGGCGGTTATGGGTGGAAACTTTGGTCTGAGGCTCTAGTTCAAGAACAGCAATCATTCAGTGGTAGAAATATGTACCAGCTTACCTAACAAACAGTGGAAATCTTCTCCCCCAAATGTCACTAAGTGGTAATCAAATAACCATATTTCTGTTTTCTTGTTATTTTTGCTAAAGATATCTTCTTTAGTATCTGTGATTCTCAATGTGTCTATCACTCCACCTGTCTTTCTCTTTTTCTCTTACTTTCTCATACACATTTGCAGAGTCACTGAACTAAAGTTTTGTACCATACTAGCAACTATACAATACCAACAAAATGTAGTCAAATGCAATTATTGATCCACTTAGAAACTGCTAAGTTCTTTCTTCATTCTCCCTTCCACATCCTAAATTGTTGGAGTTTAACATGGAGACAGCCTGATGAAACAACTTGACTCAATGTGATTTTCTATAATTCTCTGCCCTGTTACACATGGCACCTGAAGGTGCCTGTAAGATTCTGGCTATTTAAATAATGGGCCCAGACATTTCCTAAGTTGACCAGTTGTTTTGGGGTGCCTAGGACCGAAGTATTTCCCAGGATGTAAAACTTAGCATTCAAAGAGCAAATTGGGTGGGAGAAGTTTATGTTATGTATAACCCACCACAGACTGAGCTGGAAGCAGATGTGAATGGACTTCTTTAGAGTGTCAATCATTCAATTCTCATTTTGCTTCCCTGTCCAAATTCGTCACTAAAGAGCTACTAACATTAGATACTTTCTTGGAGATGATGACTGAGCTCATAGGGGTTGATTTGCTCCCTGATTAACACTCTTCACTTCAGAGCTTGAAGTCTAATACCATTTACCTTTTTTCTTATATTTCTGACTACATTGGTCCTAAGTAGGAAAGAGGCAGTTAGAAATGTTCTCATCACTTAACATTTATGAATAATAAGATAAATGAATAAAGTTGTAAAAACTGTTTCTTATGAGTGCTTGGATAGCGTAGGCTGAAAAGATAAATAGGTTTCTTGCTTAAATGTGTGGAAAATGGCTAATTATTTGGAAGAGGGCAAAAGACATGCAGATCTCCCTGTAGAGCAAAGAGGATATGCAAATCCAGTTGGCAAACCTGCCTATTTCTCTCTTTTACAAAGTCATAGATGGGGTAACAGTCTTTGTACTTGGCATTTGGGCAGAGGCAACCTGTAGTGCAGTTCCTTTTACTTTACTTCACTGGCTGCCAACTTCTGGGAAAGGGGAAAACCCTCTTATATTTTTCCAATCTTCATTTGATTTCTATCACACACATTTCAACGAGGAGATGAGCAGTGAGAGGCACAGACATAACAAGAAAACTAAGATAGAGGCAAAACTTAGGGAATGAGAAGGGAATGACCGACTTCAGATGATAATGGGTAGTCAAAGTTATGTGTCTCCAGAGATAAGGAATAGGTTGGTCATAACAGCTTATTATGGAGAGGAGAACCAGTGATTCTTCTGGAAAATATTAACTATATGAATGAATGAGTGAATGAATGAATATAAAAATGATGATGATGTTTTCATAACTTATACTTTGGTTGCAAATGCAGGATAGTTTTATGAAGAACCCTCCACTGTGCAATCCCCTGGTCTATAAATAAATAGGAATAAGTAAAACATTGCTGCTGGCAAATAAGCTCAAACTATTTAAAAGGCAATATTAGAATGTGCTAGACAATCCAGACAGTTAGCCCTCTTAATCTCATACAGTCAAAACAAAAAATAACTTCCTTGAACCCCTTAAAATATTTTCTTAACTTTCTAGTACATTTAGAAAAGTTCATTGATTTACACTTAAAATTGATAGAATAATAATATAAGCCCTTACTCAGTATTTTATTGCTTTCATTTTATTCAAAGTTCTAAGGAAAAATAAGCAAAAGAGACTGTCATATAATACTTTAATGCTGCAAGCCCCCAGGGAGGAGAAGAGTCTAAAAAGAGGACATGAGCTTGAATTTATTTCTATCAGACTTGTTTGCAATGTGGACAATTGGCTGGCAAAACATTGATTTCTTTTTGCAGTGCATTTTCAAAATGTTATAAATCACTAAAGCAATGTGATGCTTTAAGACTTTTTCTTTCTTTCTTTTCTGATAAGGATAATTAATTATTTTTTAAAAACCAATGTGAGTGACTTCATTGTCATTTTTATAATAAACACCTCACATTTGCAAGATTAATCAATAGAGGTGTCATTTAACTTTCTGATTATGGAATAACAATTCTTTACCTGTGGCTTTGCCTAAATTTCTAATACATTATTGACTTTTTAAATTCTACAAATCTAGTGAATAGATAAAATGTATGTACATTACAAAAATTGGGATCAGTAATAAAAGGTCTTTCCTTTTCCAGGAGATAGCAAGAACAAAAATTCTCCGTATGAAATTTTCGTAGACAAGTAAACTAGTTACTGTACAGACAAGTAAAGTCTGTTACTATACTTCTGTAACTTTATATTATTTTACCACTTATCCTATAAAAAATTCTCATGCATCTACACATGTATAAGAGAAAGATATACTGCTAAGAAAAGATGTGAGAAAGAAGAAAGGAAAGCTGAAAAGAAAAAGAACAGAGGAATTGAAAGAGAATAGGGTTGAAAAAGACAATATAAATGAGGCTATATTTGGTGTGTGTATTTTGATTTCTGTTTATCTTATTACATAAAATGCATCTCTATCTGGATCAAATATGAGAAAACTCTCAATTTTACTGATGTGACGACAGAATTTGTTATTTTGGGTTTAACTAGGCAGTCTGATTTACAACTTTTTTTCTTTGGGGTTTTCTTACTGGTCTCCATTATCATTCTGATTGGGAACATCGGCACAAATATATTAATCAGGATTAGCCCCCAGTTCAACAGCCCCATGTATTTATTTCTCAATCACTTGTCTTATTGCAGATGTGTGGTTCTCCTCTAATGTCACTCCTAAAACATTGGAAAATTTGGTGTCTGAGATCAAAACATTTCCTACCCTGGTTGTACAGTGCAGTGTTTTTTCTTTATTGCCTTTGTCCACATAGAAGTCTTATCCTTGCTGTGATGGTCTTCGATAGATACATGGCAATTGGAAACCCTCTGCTCTATGGCAGCAGAATGTCAAGGACTGTCTGTGTTCCACTGATCTCTTTCCATTACATATATGGCTTCTTTATTAGTTTGATCTCAACATTGTGGACCCATGGTCTGTACTTCTGTGGGAATGTTGAAATCAACCATTTCTACTGAGCAGACCCAGCTCTCAGCAAAATGACCTGTGAAGGAAATTTCATTAAAGAATACACCACACACACATTGGCAGGTCTCAACTTTTCATAGTCTTTATTCATCTCCTATTTATTTATCCTTTTTGCCATCATAAGAATGTGCTCAGAAGAAGGAAGAAAGAAAGCCTCTTCCAGGTGTGGATCACACTTGACAGCTGTCACTATATTTCATGCACTGTCTTCTTTTTTCTTTTTTTTATCCTCACCTGAGGACATTTTTCCATTTTATGTTCAGATAGAGTGGAAGGGAGAGAGAGAGAGAGAGAAACATTGACGTGAAAGGGACACATCGAGTGGCTGCCACCCGCACAACCCAACCAGGGCCGGGGACAAACTACAACAAAGGTACTTGCCCTTAGCGGGAACCGAACCCAGGTCTCTCTGGACCGCAGGCTGACGCTCTAACCGCTGAGCCAAATTGGCCAGGGCCATGAACTGTCTTCTTCAAGTATCTCAGAATTCCAACTGAAGAGTCTTTGGGGCAGAGCGCAGTGGTGGCTGAGTTTTACACCACAGTAATTCCTATGTTGCTCGCAGCTAAGACAGCCCCTGTGGGCACCCAGCCAGTCCTCTCACGCCTCTGCAGCTTCTGCCAGTCTTGATTTGGGGTCCTCTTTACGTCCCTGGCTGTAAGGGTTTTCTCCAGGTGGTTTTTCTGGATGATTTGTCTTTATTTGAGTTGTAATTCCAGTTTGGTCCTGGGAGATGGTTTGTGTAGCTTCCATTCACTCTGCCGCCATTTTTCTTTCTCTCATTTTTAGTAATTGCTATGTTGAATCCCATGATCTGTAGTCTCAGGAAAAAAGATGTAATGGAGGTCATGACCAATCAATAGGACATTTTTAACTAAATAAAAAACTCAAATGTATGATGAGACCCATAGTTCAATAGAAGGGGTGGAAATTAACCATTTATTTCAGATAGTTTTGAGGAAATTTGTTGTTTGTGGTTTCAACCAATAGACAAAGATAATATATAATTGTAAAGAAAATAATGGTGTCAAGGTTAAGAGAAGTATATTTTAAACAAGACTGTGGGTCTATGAAATCTGACTTGATGAAAACATGTTGACAATATCATCTTCTTTTCCCCCTTTCATACAATGTCAGATTTAGTAGGTTATTTTGTAACTGGGAAAGTTTTTTCATAGATCTTCAATATTTCACAAGTCTACTCTTTCAATTCTGATTTTAAAGGAACTGTAATTATCTCTTCTTGTACCTAGAATAGGTGTTGTTTTGGGATTATGTACTATAATTTAAAAATACTAAAATTGAATATAATTTCACCATAACTCATTGTTATATTGGAGACAACATCCCTGACAATGGTACGTTATGTAGAATATGTTATAAACTCTATTTAAGCAATGTTAATTAATATAACTATACTATATACATTTACACTTTCAAATGTGTACTCATTAAATAAACTTTGTATGTGAACATACTATCCTATGGTATCCATTTAAGATCCTCTTTGTTTCTTACCTTATAATGACAATCAGAAGGTGATAACACAATCTTGTTGGCATTTTGGATTTTAGAGTGTGTTTTTATAAATATACTTAAACAAGTTTTCTTTAGAAAATTTGAGGAAGATGTAGAGATATATTAACTCTTTTTATCCCAAGTCCATAAAGACTATAATATAACATGTATACAAATCACATAGTGAAAATGAGACTCCTTTTGGATTAGAAACTTAGATTTTCGGTCTTCTCTTCTAAAAGTTGTTGGGCAAAAGAATGAGGTAATTAACAACATAACTCTGGAATCAAGAATCTATTTTTTGCTCTGGCCAGTTTGGCTCAGAAGTTGAGCGTCAGCCTGAGGACCAGAGAGTCCTGGGTTTGGTTCCCGCTAAGGGCATGTACCAAAAAACAAAACAAAACAAAATAAGAATCTAGTTTTTTAAAATTAATTAATTTATTTTTATTACAGATTTTTCTCCCCCCCCCCACTGATTTCCCCCTTCCCCCTCCCTCCTTGCCCTGTTCCCAGCTTTGTTGTCCATGTCCATTGTTCATGCATACATGTATATAAGTTCTGTTGTTTATCTCCCCCCCACCATCCCCTCTTCTGGGGATTGTCAGTCTGTACCCTGGGACTACCCCATTCCTCAGATTGTTATCTTCATTATAGTCCACAAATAGGTGAGATCATATGATACTCATCTTTCTCTGTTTGGCTTGTTTCAATTAGGATGATACTTTCCAGGTCCCTCCATGTTGTCTCCAAGGATAAGAGATCTTTCTTTCTTACAGCTGCATAGTACTCCATTGTGTATATGTCCAACAGCTTTTTTATCCATTTGTCTACTGATGGACACTTGGGCTGTTTCCAGATCTTAGCTATTGTAAATAGTGCTGCTACAAACATGGGGGTACATATATTCTTTCTGACTGGTGTTTCAGGCTTCTTAGGGTATATTCCTAGAAGTGGAATCACTGGGTCAAATGGGAGTTCAATTTTTAATTTTTTTGAGGTAAAACCATATTGTTTTCCATAGTGGCATATTTATTAACCCCTTATCTGATATATCATTGGCAATTACGCTCTCCCATACAGTGGGTTGCCTTTCCATTTTGATGATTGTATCTTTTGCTGTGCAGAAGCTTTTGAGTTTGATGTAGTCCCACATGTTCATTTTCTCCTTTGTTTCTGTTGCCTTTGGTGATGTATCAGTAAAAATTCTGTTAATGATCTTTTGTATTTCTGTGGTGTCAGTTGTTTCTTTTCCTCTTTCATTTCTGATTTTGTGTATTTGGGTCCTCTCTCTGTTTCTTGGTGAGTCTAGCTAAGGGCCCATCAATCTTTATCTTTTCGAAAAACCAGCTCTTTCTTTCATTGATCCTTTGTTTTGTTTTGTTTTTGTTTTGTTTTGTTTTGTTTTGTTTTGTTTTGTTTTTTGGACTCTATGTCATTTATTTCTGCTCTGATCTTTACTATTTCCTTCATACTTGCTCTGGGGTTTTCTTTGCTTTCTAGTTCTTTAAGCTGTGAGGTTAGATAGTCTATTAAAGATTTTTCTTGTTTCTTAAGGTAGGCTTGTAGTGCTCTGAACTTCCCTGTCAGAACTGCTTTCGCTGCATCCCATAGACTTTGTGTTGTTGTGTATTCATTTTCATTGGTTTCCAGGAAGTGTTTAATATCTTCCTTGATCTCCTTGGTAACCCATTCGCTGTTTATTAAAATGCTATTTAGACTCTATATGTTTCAATGTCTTTGCATGTTCTTGTTGCAATTGATTTCTTGTTTCATGCCATTTTGAGCTGCGAAGACGCTTAATATGATTTCAACCTTCTTGAACTTGTAGAGACTTAGTTTGTGTCCTAACATGTGGTCTTACTTTGAGAATGTCCCGTGTGCACCTGAGAAGAATGTAAATTCTCTAGTTTTGGGGTGTCATTCTCTATAGATACGTATTAAATCCATTTGGTCTAGTGCTTCATTTAGAATCTGTTTCCTTGCTGATTTTTTTCTAGAGTATCTATCCAGTGATGTCATCAGGGTGTTGAAGTCCCCTGCTATGATTGCACTGCTATCAGTTTCTACTTTGAAGTCTTCCAGAATATTTTTAATATATTTTGGTCCTCCTACATCGGGTGCATATATGTTTATCAAGGTTATATCTTCCTGTTGGATAGATACTTCCAATATTATGTGGTGGCCTTCTTTGTCTCTAGTTATGGCATTCATTTTGAAATCTATTTTATCAGATATGAGTATTGCTAACCCAGCTTTTTTTTTTTTTTTTTTCTTTTTGTTTGCTTGGAAGATTTTTTTCCATCCCTTCACTTTCAACCTATGTGAGTCTTTTGTTGTGAGTTGGGTCTCTTGTAAACAACATATAGATGAGTCATGCTTTCTTATTCAATCAGTTACTCTGTGTCTTTTTATCAGAGCATTTAATCCATTTACATTTAAGGTGATTATTGATATGTACTTATTTATTGCCATTTTTGTTTAGTGTGGTTCTATTTTTTTTCCTATATCTCCTGCTAATTACAGCAGTCCTTTTAACATTTCTTGCAGTGCTCATTTGGTGCTAATGTATTTCCTTAGCATTTTTTTTTTTTTTTTTTTGTCTGGGAAGCTCTTTATTTGACCCTCTAGTTCTAGTTTGAGGGGTAGAGTACTCTTGGATTCAGATCCTTGTTTTTCATGACCTTGATTACTTCCTGCCATTCCCTTCTGGCCTGTAGTGTTTCTTGTGAGAAGTCAGCTGAGAGCCTTATGGGGGTTCCTTTGTAGGTAACCTGTTGCTTATCTCTTGCTACTTTTAGGTTTCTCTCTGTCTTTAATTTTTGGCATTTTGATTACTATATGTCTTGGTGTGGGCCTGTTTGGGTTCTTCTTATTTGTGGCTCTCTGTGCTTGTTGAACTTGAATGCCTTCTTTCTTCACCAAATTAGGGAAGTTTTCTGTCACTGTTTCTTCAAATATATTCTCTAACCCTTGCCCATTTTTTTCCTCTTCAGGGACTCCTATTTTGTGAATATTATTACATTTCTAGTTGTCCCACAGTTTTCTTAAGCTGTCTTCATCTTTTTTTTATTGTTTTTTCCTTTTGGTTTTCTGATTGGTTGATTTTTTCTACCCTGTCTTCTAATTTACTGACCCGATCCTCTGCTTCCTCTACTCTGCTGTTTAGACCTTCCAATGTATTCTTTATTTCTGATATGTCATTTTTCATTTCTTCTTGGTGGTTTTTAATTTCCAACTGGTTGATTTTTAACATTTCTATGTCTTTACTCATGGTGCTCATGTCCTTACACATGCTGTTGAGCTTCCTCAAGATCATGGCTCTAAATTTTAGTTCTGTCAACTTGCTTAACTTCACCTCATTTGTCTCATCTTCAGTAGAGGTCTCTTGTTCTTTCATTTGGCTTTGCTTCTGTGTTTCACCATTTTGGCTATCAAAGTGGGCTTTGGAACCTACCAAATTTTTCCTCTGGGTGTTGGTGTTCTGCTGTTTGTGGCTCCGTCTCCTGGGTTTGGATGAGCCACGGAGGACACACGTTAAACACCACTGTTAAGTCTTACTTTCCTGGTTAGAGTTTCTAGCCCAGGAATGGTACAGTTATCATCTAGCTTTTTGCCTGGAGGTTATCAGTAGAGGTTACTTGAAGAGCCTTGGCTTCTCAGTTAAATAAAAAACTCCCTCAGGTGTTCAACATAAGGGGATTTCCCAAGGGTGGGGCAGATGCTGGTTATTAATGGGCCTCAATTTGCATTTCAGTGGCCACCATGTGGGGTTGAATCTCTGAGGGAGGGGCCGCTGCCCCACCCCAGACCCCTGGGAAGGAGTAAGGTGACCACGGTTCTCCGGGGCTGCAACTCAGTAAAAGCTCTGAGCCCCCTCCAAATCCCGAGTGTCCCCACATAGTTCCAGTCCGGTCCACCCTCCCTCTGCCACAGCCCAAGGTGAGTGGCTGTGGCTATTTTAGCACCTGTCCCAGCTTGGTGCTGTGGAGCTGCTTGGGAGTTTAACCCAAATGTGCTGCTCATAGCTAAGGCCGCTGCTGTCTGTGGGCTCTCAGCCCCCCTCTCGCGCCTCCACAATCCTACCAGGATCGATCAGTGTCCCTGGTTATATGGTCCTCCAAGCTGCTTTTCTGTTCCTTTTTCCTGAAGATTTATCTTTATTTTCATTGTAATTCCAGTTTGGTCCTGGGAGATTGTCTGCGTATCTTCCATTCATTCTGCTGCCATTTTGGCATCCATATATATATATTTTAAAAGTTATTCTAAAACTGATTATTTCTGGAGGAAGAATAGTCCAGGCAGGGGCACCAGTGAGCAGGCAAGTGTGCCAAGCAGAAAGTGCTGTCCACCGCCCTGCAGTAGGAGCCCTGCGGGGTGAGCACTGGGCTCTCCCACACCTGGAGAGGATGACAGAGCACAGGCAAGAATCTATTTTTTGATTTGTTGAAAGTGTGACCTTGAGTAAGGAACTAAACTCTTCAAGATTCATTTGGGTTTGTTTGTTTGTTTTTGTCTGTAAAAATGGGAATATTACAATTGCCTTAGGTAATTATGGTAATTAGCTTACATTAAATTAACAGTGTTTGGATGTGTTAACTGTAATGAATGCTTTATTATTGGTATGATTAAGTTTTTATTTTTTCTTGTTTACAAACTAAGTTGAAACAGATACATTTTTCCTGCTTTGATAAGGTACAGTTTTAATTATAAGGAATAATACTTGTTTCCTCTTTCTCTGGAAAGTCAAGTGGCATAGATTGAGGTACAGAACACAAGACACCATTGTGCAGGCTGAGTAATACTATCACCAAATTTAGTGTAATGCAAACCCAAAACAAATTTTATGTCATCTCAGACGCATCCAAAACAACTTGCGTTTGGGTGGAGGGGAATGAAAGTATGCAAACCTATTAGTGAAAATACAGAACTCAACAGTTAACTCTTCCTCTAGAGAGGTACTTCCCTCAGGGTCACTTCTTAATTGCTTCTTTTTTTCCGAAGGCAAAAATTTAAGGAAAATGTTTCTTATGGACCTCTAGTTTCTGTTTTGCCTGATATATATGTTGTTTTCCATCTCTTATACAGCATTCCCTTTCAGCTCTGCATCCTTACTGGGGACATTTCTCTTTATTCTCAGGTTGGCATTAAAATGCATCTGTCTAGAACCATCAGATAAAGGCTGCATCTTGGATTTTATTTTTTATTAACTAACACCAATTATTCCATACACGTTATCTGTGTGCATAGGTATGTTATTTGTATATGTGAGACAGAGAAATGAAGGGGGGGGGGAGACATTTTTTTATAGAGATTTGATTACAAACTATTAACGAAAGCTACAATTTTCAGGAGTTTCTTTAATAATAATGGTGCTTTGTATATTTATTATGTGTTAAGGTGTAATATCTCTTTTTATGCTCATAAACAGAGTGAAATGAATACTGTCATTGCTGTTACATCATATTAAGGCTAGAGAAACTAAAAACAAACAAACAAAAATATAAAACCTGCCCAAGTCCATAAAATGTCATGGAACCAGAATTCAACCAAAATAATAGAAACAGAATTCTTTAACTGGAATACTTAATATTTTCTCATTCCTGGTCTTGGGAGGCAGTGAATGTACATTTATTGGTAACTTAATTTGAAATAGAGTGTTACAATATGGAAAAATTATGTATATATTTTTGCTTTTAGATGGTGAAGAAAATACTCTAAGTGCTTCTAAGATCCCCAAATTCTTTATTTCTTTTCACACCTCATGCCCCCTAATTCTGACCTAATCACTCCATCAACTCATCATCACTGTTACCCGGCCAACCACCACTCAGGTTTTTATTTATTTAGCTTTTGCAAAATACCAACAGCACCATCTTTTATATCCTTTTTGGTGCTGAATCATCCATGGTACAATGCAATTAGATCTGAATTTCCAAGAAAGAAGTTCTCTCTTGTTAATCTTTGAAAAATGCACAAGGATGAGAGCACACGCATGTTCTGTTGACTCAGATACAAGTGATCTGTTGACATGTTCACAGTTTCTTTTCAGGTTACAGAATCTCTCTTCCTCTTTGTATTTTGTCTATTATCTATGGTGGTGTCTAAAACATTTTTCATTAATATGTCCTTGTATATAAACCTGTCAAACTTTAAAAATCCTATTTCTTCTCATTTAAGAAATTAATTTTCCCCCCCAAAGTACCATTGTTTGGGCAATTTACATACATCTGTGTATTTTTCCTGTTCCTGTTCCCATGGACTGCACACATTCACAGACAGCTCACAGTGATCACTCAAATACTTGAAACACAATTCCTCTTCCTCCAAGAAGTATCTCCAAAACTGAAAATACAGCAGCACTCTACAGAGCATTTTCCCAACAGAGAGAAAAAGATTTTATCAAGTTGTTTTCCTGTTTAGTATTATTTTTCTTTTTCTTAGATACTAGATGTGGCAAAAGTTGGTTACAGTTGTGAGTAGGTGAAACAGTTTATTTTTGTGTTATTATTTAATTATTATATTATTTTCCATATAAACAACTGTAAACTTACTTTTGCCCCAACGTATATATGGAAATAATTTTTTTCTTAAATCCTCACCTGAGGATATTTTTCCAGTTATCTTCAGATAGAGTGGGAGGGAGGGAGGCAGGGAGAAAGAGAGAGAGAGAGAGAGAGAGAAAGACACACACACACACACACACACACACACACACATACACACACACACCGACTGGTGGTTACCTCCCACACGACCCTGACCAGGGCTGGGGACCAAGCTGCAACTGAGGTACATGCCCTTGATCAGAATCAAACTCATGACTCTGGTCTGTGGGCCCATGCTCCAACCACTAAGCCAAACTGGCCAGGGCTATGCAAACCATTTTTAAGGATAAAAGAGAGAGAGAGAGATAGAAACATTGATGAGAGAGAAACATCAATTGGCTGCCTCCTGTACACCCCCTATGGGGAATAAAGCCCAAAACCCAGGCATGTGCCCTGACAAAGTAATCAAGCTGGTGACCTCTTTGTGCATGGATCAAAGCTAAACCAATGAGACACACCAGCTGGGCCAGCTTTCATTTTTATTTTTTTATTTTATTTATTTTTTATCCTCACCTGAGGACATTTTTCCATTTTTTGTTCAGATAGAGCAGGAGGGAGAGAGAGGAAGAGAGAGAGAAAGAAACATCGTTGTGAAGGGACACATCGAGTGGCTGCCACCCGCACGACCAACCAGGGCCGGGGACAAACTGCAACCCAGGTACATGCCCCCAGCGGGAACCGAACCCGGGTCTCTCTGTACCGCAGGCCGACACTCTAACCGCTGAGCCAAACCGGCCAGGGCCCAGCTTTCATTTTTAAAAGACTCATAAATATATTCCTTTAAGGTGGTAGTTTAACATTTGTGACATGAATGATACATTGGTAGTAAATAATATTGGCCAATTTATTAATACACAGACTATGAGTAGCGAGCTGAACAATAACAAAGCAAGTATTATTGACTTAACCTTTAAAGCAATTTAACAGAAACTGCTTTATGCATAGTAGTTTGATAGCCACTATAATTCAATGTGATCACATGTACTTTCTCAGCTTCAGTTTATCTCTGTATATCTGTGTATGCTTAAATTCAAATGGTGATGTTAAATCGAACATTGACAAACTCTTCTAAAGCAAAACGAGTCCCATAAAGGGAGCTTGAAGCCCTGGAACTGGAGGGTAGGGGTTGGCATTCATTATATATGAAACAAAGGATTTTAGAGATAAAATGTTCAACTCTGTAAAATATTTTCTGCTTGTATAAAAATATATTTCAAGTCAGTTGTTTTTTCAAATTTCAGACATATAATAATTGTTATCATTTATTTTTATTTTTTAGCCATTAGTAATGTCTCAATTTTTTTATTAATTAGCCTGAGACTCTGGAGTCAGGTAGTCTCAGTCTAATCTACTTAGATTGTTAGCTCTCACCTTTCTCCAGATAAAACTTTCCTTTCCAAATTGGGAGAAAGGAAGGTAGTGGAGTACCCGTGTGGACAAGAGTCTGTTCACTAATGCAATGAAGTGTATTTTGTTGCCTGCTCTGTTTTTTCCTGGTCACTACCCAGTGATAATGATGGATAGGTTCCATCAAATGGTAATTGAACAAAGTATAATTCTGGAGGTTAAAACAAGGGTCTTCAGAATAATAATTTGCCCTAGAAATGACATTTAACCTTTGAAGGTCATGACACAACTTCATCTCTGACAAATGTATTGTGCCATTGAAAAGCTATCTCAAGATGCTTGTTGGATAGAGGTGTCATCTGTATTCTATGTTTACTGATGCCAGTGGAATGTCTCTGTAGCTTTCTTTTGCTCTCTTCCTCTACTTTCTTTCATTTTCAGATGAAGTCAGTGCTATCTAGACTAAGTATAATAGAATTCCCCCTCACCCCACAGAACTCACAGTGTAACTTTACAAGGGAGAAGGTGTGTCTCTAAGAAATCAGATAGGCTATAAATATTTCTCATTATTATTTGATGAATGGACACTTGTGGATTTTTCTTCATAATCCCTATTAACATTATGGAAGACATTAGTGTTTTCTTAGGAAAATAATTTGTAAAACATTGTTCTGGAGAGAGGCTTATATAATACAACCCATATTTGAAAATAAATTTGCCAAATATCCAAGAAGATTTCTCATAACTCCACTGGATCTCAAAAGAAGAGTCAAGTGTTTTTTACTTTCTGCTGCTGGTATAACTCTGTAAGAATATATCATGGTTTTAGAAAATTTATTTACATTAATACAACTATAAATAGTGACATTAATCTCTTATCTTACTTATTTTTGAGTCTCTAGAACATTACAATGGGTGTCATCCAGTAGCTTATAATTACATGTTATATATGCTAAAGAGTCTGTATGCAGGGAATACGTATAATGTATGAATATGTATGGATGTGTACAAGTGGTTCACCCTTTTTACTTGGCTTTGATGAAGACTGTGATTAGTTTGTCCCACTTCAGTTTAAGTGAGTACAAGCATGAGATTAGATTAAAAATATGTTTGTATCTGGCATTTAGAGCTGATGATTTATTTGATTAAGTGGCTTTCATCTCTAATCATGGAGAATATACTTATAATGAAAAAGAGATGACATAAAAATTTATTTTTAACTCACGGTCAAAAGAGAAGTATTAATCTCCATAAATATCTTAAAAATGTGAAACTACCAAACATGCGAGCATTGGAAATGAAGGATATCTAAAAGGTAGTCTCATACATTTAGCTAATCACAATATTTAGTACTAGTGTGTTTCAATCCCAATATTTCATATAACTGTGATGTAATAGGACCTGTGTATTTATCTATGTTAGTGGCCTTCAGAAAGCCTGTTGCACAGCGAGCGCTCAGAAAAGATTTGTTGAAAATCAAGCAAAAGGCAGCCATAGACATGTAACAAAGAAAACAATGAAAGTGGGCATGAATAAAAGTATAAATTAATAAGTAATCAATAGCTAATTTTTAAATTTCTTTCTTTCTTGTTGTCACAGAGTTTTGTAACTGACACTGACTTAGAACTGAGAAAATGCTCAATTTCACCGATGTGACAGAGTTTATTCTTTTGGGACTAACTAGTCATCGGGAATGGCAAGTTCTCTTCTTCATCTTTTTTCTTGTGGTCTATATTATCACCATCGTGGGGAATATGGGCATCATCATGTTAATTCAGGTCAGCCCGCATCTCAACAGCCCCATGTACTTTTTTCTCAGTCATCTGTCATTTGTTGACATCTGGTTTTCTTCCAATGTCACCCCTAAAATGTTAGAAAACCTGTTATCAGAGACAAAAACTATTTCTTACACTGGTTGCTTGGTACAATGTTTCTTCTTCATTGCCCTTGTCCATGTAGAAATTTTTATCCTTGCTGTGATGGCCTTTGATAGATACATGGCGATTGGGAAACCTCTGTTGTATGGCAGCAGAATGTCAAGGGTTGTCTGTATCCGACTGATCTCTTTCCCTTACATATATGGTTTTCTGACTAGTCTGGCAGCAACATTATGGACGTATGGCTTGTACTTCTGTGGGAAAATTGAGATCAACCACTTCTATTGTGCAGATCCACCTCTCATCAAAATGGCCTGTGCCGGAACCTTTGTCAAAGAGTACACCATGATCATACTTGCAGGCATTAACTTCACATATTCTCTGACTGTGGTTATCATTTCTTACCTGTTCATCCTCATTGCCATTCTACGGATGCACTCGGCAGAAGGGAGGCAGAAGGCATTTTCCACCTGTGGGTCCCATTTGACTGCTGTCATCATATTTTATGGAACTCTTATTTTCATGTATCTCAGACGTCCCACCGAGGATTCTGTGGAGCAGGGGAAAATGGTGGCTGTGTTCTATACCACAGTGATCCCCATGCTGAACCCCATGATCTACAGTCTGAGGAACAAGGATGTTAAAGAAGCCATGAACAAAGTGATGAGTAGAATATGTGAAAATAAATAAAATAAAATTGAGTTAATTTTGTCTTCTGTGTTATATAAATATATGTTTGTTAGCAGGTGATGGCTCAGTACATAGCTAAAGACCTTTACAAAAGCTAAATATTGTGCATTGAAAAGAAAAAAGAGAAAAAGACTGAATTCCAGGGAAAAGAAAGCAGATAGACCCATGCCTGTTGATGTAAGTAGTGAGGATAACTAGACATTTATAAATGAAGTAATCGAAAGGTTATTTAAATTGATGTTCACAAGGACACTAATTAAAATTTTTCAAATACTTAGCTATAATGAACAGATTTTGTTTTTCATTTAAAAATGTGGTAGATGAATTTGGGAAATATCAATTTGCTTACTTAGAAAGTAAATTGGGGCAGAAAAACTAACATTCTATTTAATATTCTAGAATGAGGACATAAAATGATCTCACTAAAAGTTGTGATATTAAATGCTTTTTTCAATATGAACAGCAGATCTGTTTAGTGACAAATACTTTGAATTTTTTTTTATTGTTTTTTTTTTAGAGAGAGAAGATGTGAGAGGGAGAGAGAGATAGAAACATCTATGAGAGAGAACATCGATTGGCTGCCTCCTACATGCCCCCGCTGGGGATCACAATCTGGGATGTGCCCTGACTGGGAATCGAACTGGTGACCTCTTTGTGCATGGGTCGACACTCAACCACTGAGCCACACCAGCCAGGTGCGACAACTGCTTTGAAAATAGCCATCCTATAGTATTAAATACCTTTTCAATTTGTTTTTTAAGAGACACAACATGGTGTCTCTCTTTTACAGATTCCAATAACTACTGTAATTCAACCCAAAATTTGCCAGAGACCAGACTGTGCACTTCCATGTGCTCCTGCCAAGAGTATTCAGTCTGAATGTAGTAGGTAGAATTAGTGGATGGACGTGCCTTTTGAAAGCACAGGGTTCCAGATTCCACTTCACAAGTTGAAATAATATTCATGTGAAATATTTTGCACATCAGTGATGATATAGTACTTAAATATTTAAAAATATTTTTCCTATTTGAAAGAAATTAAATATTTAGGGTGGTCTCTTTCTTGTTAACAATGACATGGCCTATCATGATAATACTAACATGATTTGGTATCTCTCGTGTACCTCATTTCACAAAACACAAGGATGAGGCACCAACTTTACAACTTGGACTTTCTTAAAGGCTCTTTGTCCTCAGATAAATAAATAAATAAGTAATAACTTGATGTTTTGAGGTGGATAATGCGTTACTACAGAAATGTAATTCATAGATTTAAACTACACATTTAAGTAACTACAAATTTATCTGCAAAGATGTAAATATAAAAAGAGATTGATGCAATATGAGAACAAGTGTTCTTCCTTGCCTGTTTTTGAGTTTTTATTTTTCCCAAGGGAAACCAAAAACACAGATGAACTCATTTCCACACATACCCACATGTATATCATGTGGCAACACATTAAAACTATCCACATATAAACAAATTGCTATTTTAGATTAAATTGTAACATTACTGTGTCTCTAGTTAAAGAACTTAAATTCCCTCAGGAATTTAAGATCTAACTTACTTAATGTTAATTTGGAATGGGTTTAATGTAATTTCTTTTGAGAGTGAAAATATTTGTTGGAGAACTCTTGATATGTCATGTTATGACATATTTCACAATATGATTTTAATACTTTGTAATCTGTTACTATATAGATTTGTATGACCTTTGTTACCTCTTTTATTCAAAGGTGAAATTGTTTCCCAACTGACTTTTTTTGGAGAGTTACTTTCGTGTTACATGAAGGATGATGATGCCAAGGTCAAAAGTTAAATAATGTTCTTGGTCTGGGTTTCCAAATTTTAAATTAATTTGTGAGTGATCATAGAAAATTCAATTTTATTATCTGTCTAATCAAATTTCAGTTGTAGTCTTTGATCTCCAAGGTCTTTTCTGGTTCATAATTTCCATGAGTTGGCGGAAATTAAAGTAATTTTGTCATAGCTGAAAATTCAGGACATCTCTGTTAAATACTTTTTAAAATAAATTTTATTGTTACATTTATTTCTGTATCTATCAACCGCATTATATTTAAGCATCTCCAACACAAAGTGTATTTGTCTCTCTTTGTCACTCTCTTCCTTGCTCTCTAACACACATACACACACTTTCTTTTTTTCAAAGCTACATTTTCATCAAAAAGTGCATATTACATCATAATAACCTGGTGCCCAAAAAGTTCATCTAATATATTTTCTCCATAAATAAATTATAAGGGACTCAGGAGCTCTGGATACTTGGGAATTAAGAATTCAGAAGGAAACTTTACCTGGGCATAATTATGTCCATAATTTTCCAGACTACATTGAGATAGTATATAGTTTAGAGTTTATTAAAAATCTAGGTTAGCATTCTTGATCTTCAACTTCTGGCTATCTAAACTAGGTAGAAAAAATTAAACTTATAGTTACTTTCCATGTGCATATTTTTATTTTACAACATAGAGATAATATTAGTCACAACTTGTAAATTGTTTTGAGGTGAAACTGCATAAATTATTTTATTTTTGGAGTGTGTCATGTGAGACAGGCATTGTGCTGAGAGTTATCCCTTTGTCATCAGAAATCATCAAGTCCCGCTGTAAGATAGTAGTAGTTTCCCCATTCTACAGGTGAGTATTGAGGCTGAGATTGCTACTTTTCTAAGGTCATGTAGCTACAATGATAAAACCAAGGTTTGATTCTTGATCTGACTTCAAAGTTGGGGCTCTATTTACTCCCAGAAAAGCTTAAACTCTATAAATCAAATTGCTCTACTATGATGGCCAAAACCTTTACTTTTACCCATTCTCCCTAAATGTTTCCAGGTGATCTAAACTTTTGATGCATCTGTAATAAAAATAATGAGATACATATGGTACAAGATGCTGTGATTATGTATGGTGACAGATGCTATTTTTTAGACCTGTAACACAACAGAAAAGAAAGTGACTGACTAAAATTTTACAGGGTGCAAACAAAGAATATTTTTCTGACAGGCATAATTGCCAAGTGCGAATGGAACAGGGCAGAACCCATATGAAGGTAAGAGAAATTATACCATGATATTAGTAATTTTGATTTCTTTCTTTTTTTTTTTTTTTCTTATCCTCACCCGAGGACATTTTTCCATTTTTTGTTCAGATAGAGCGGGAGGGAGAGAGAGGAAGAGAGAGAGAGAAACATCGATGTGAAGGGACACATCGAGTGGCTGCCACCCGCACGACCAACCAGGGCCGGGGACAAACTGAAACCGAGGTATGTGCCCTTAGCTGGAACCGAACCCGGGTCTCTCTGTACCGCAGGCCAACGCTCCAACCACTGAGCCAAACCGGCCAGGGCTAATTTTGATTTCTTAATTTTATTAAAATAATTATCTTTCCAATTAACACCACTTAGCTTCTTCTGCTCCTGAGATGTTTCTAGAATTGTAATCATTATTCTTTTCATAATTACTTGGATAGTTCCTTGGGGAGATGCTCCCAGTGTTCCAGATTCTATTATAAATAGTAAGAAATTAGCATCTGCTCTTCTCCTCTGCTGAAGGTAGGTCAGCAAATTGTATTCTATACAATACAGATGAATGCAGTCAAATCTTTTATTTTTTTATCCTTACCTTGAAGAGAAGACTGAGACCTTATTTTTAGTCTTAATTGTTATTATAGTGTTTAATTTTGTGAAATTATATTACTAGTAAATATTTTTATTTCTATTCAGAGTTTATTCAGAATCTCATATAAATGATTTTGTTACAATGAGGGTTTACAAAATTTGTATTCCTCATTTTTTACCCATTCATTCTTCTCTACAAATTTCATTGATTTGTACATTGTTGTTTGAAAATATATGTTAATGAAGTTTGAGGATATTGTGTCAGTAAGGGTGATTGTACCAGTAAGTTTTCTTCATGGAAAATTCCTAAAAAGTTAATAAAAGTGAATTTATTTTTTTATTTATAAATTGCACATTCTCTACTCTCAATTGTTTTTATAGATGATACATACTTGTGTAAGAAATTGGCTCTATCTCAGAAGTGACTTTCTAGTCTAATCCTGAGTCTATGAGATACCCATAACGATGGAAAAGTATTGAGTCACTTGGTTTACCATCTCTGTGGTTCAACCTGCTCTAGGGTCATACAAAGCTCTGTCCATCAAGGATAAAGTATTAAAGGATACATTTGTGTCTAGTCTTAGAGGGTAATCCAACTAAATTTTAAATGTGTAGAAATAGAATAATAAGTTGGCAAAGAAGTAGCAGTATAAGGTTATTAAGGGTACCACACTGGAGTTATATTAATTGGTTTGTAGCCCAGTCTGGTCAATTAGTAGACATTTGACCCATGAAGCCGTTACTAGTCTTTCAGTGCACTGGTTTCATTTGTAAAGTGACAATGTTAGTAGAACCTGTTTCCTAACCTTTGCATGCAATAGGTTTCGTAAGCATTCAATAAAAGTTGACTACTCTTACTAATATTATAAAGTTGAGACGCTGGTCACTAGAACAATCTATCTTAGAGAGTTTTAATAATATCATAACATGTTATATGAAGCTTATCTAGAGATCGGGACTTTTTAAAATTGGTGTGAATATTTCTGAATATCTGTTCTATGTAACATCCAAGCTAGGCATTTCAAAGAATTCCAAGATGAATGAGACAAACTCTACTACCACAGAGCTGGTGATTATGTGCAGAGAAAGAGAAATACACACATCACACAGGGATTGAAACAAAATTAGAGTACTATTAATTTATGTTTTTAGATATTTTGATGCTTATTATACATTTTTTACTTAATATAATAGTACCATTAACCCAAGTGAAACTCTGTTCATTAGAGAATCTGGGTTCATGAAGTGGGGTCAGGAATGCTTACATAGGAAAATCCTTGACCTTAGCTCTATTTCCCAAAGGCAGTGTGCATCTCTTATCTGGCTAAGTATTTCCATACTTAAAAGGAGCCAAAACCATTGAGCTACCATCATGGAGGTCTATAATAAGGGGGAACTTAGATCAGAACTGAAACTGTAGTACCTATTGTTATGTGCCAAATCATTTTAAATATGACAGGTTTATTTTATGTATTAAGCATTTATGGGGAAAGACAAGAGTTCATAGAGATTAATTAACTTCTCAAATGTGCCCTGCTACTAATTGGAGGGGATAAGATATTATAGAGGTCATGCGCTTATTTATATGTAAAGGAATGTCTCTAGTAACATTTTTTTGCAACATGCCAAGCTAATATTTCCTCTTCTGAGCTTTTGCCTTTGTATCTAGTTCTTTCTTCATATTTCTACACAGTTGGCTACTTTTTACTGACTCAGAAGTCACCTTCCCCAAAATATCACTTTAATCACTCTGTCTGCACGCCACCTCCCCTTATTACTTTTGTCACAGCAGTTCCACTCCCTAAATTATCTCATTTGTATATCTGTTTGTTACTTATTCCTTTTCAACAAGAGCAAAGTATAATGCAAGCCAGAATCTTGTGTATTTTTTTTGCCCCTCCTACTTTCAGAATTTAGATTACTTCTAGAAGTAAAATTTTATCTGACATGTAATTGGCTTTGATGTTTGCAAAATAAATGAATGTAAGCAATTACAAAAGCCCATTTATAGTTCACCAACATACCCTTTATTTTTTTGTATACTTTTTTATTTTCTATTGTTGAAAATATTACAGATGTTCCCCTTTTCCCCCCATAGACTCCCTCCTCCTTGCTCCTGTCACTTGTCTTTCTCTGATGGCTTATTTTGCACAGCATAATATACCCTTTAAATATTATTATTATGGCCTGGCTGGTGTGGCCCAGTGGTTGAGTGTTGACCCATGCACCAAGAGGTTGCTGGTTTGATTCTTGGTCAGGGCACATGCCCAGGTTGTGGGCCAGATCCCCAGTGGGTAGCATGCAGGAGGTGGCCAATCAATGTTCTTGCTCGTCAATGTTTCTATCTCTCCCTCTTCCTTCCTCTCTCTCTAAAAATCAATAAAGAAAAAAATATTATTATGGAGAGGTTAAATTTCCAAGATTGTGCTAATCTGACATTTCCTTGAAAACTCATGGCAAGTAAAGGAAGTAAACTGGAAGAAGTAAACTAGAGAAGTGTAGTAAAACAAGAAAATATTTGGGAACTTTTCCTTGCAGTGATGCCAAATTTGAATGTGAATATATAATAAGACATAGAATTGATTGGTTTTGAAAACCAGTGGAGACATACTAGTTATTAAAACATGTTACCTAAGCTTTACCACAAGGTATTTATCTATTGACATAATTTTGATAGTTGTTGCTAGGTGATTAAATCACTGGTAGTTTACTCTTCTGATATAACTGTACAACTAATAAAGTCTATGATGTTGCCCTGGCTGGTTTTGCTCAGTGGTTAGAGCATCGACCTGTGGTCCAGAGACCAAGGTTCGGTTCCTGCTAAGGGCATGTACCTTGGTTGCAGTTTGTCCCTGGCCCTGGTTGGGTTGTGCGGGTGACAACCACTCGATGTGGCCCTTTCATGTCAATGTTTCTCTCTCTCTCTCTCTTTTCCTCTCTCTCCCTCCCACTCTAGCTGAACAAAAAAATGGAAAAATGTCCTCGGGTGAGGTTAAAAAAACATGAATAAAGACTATGATGTTAAGTTTCTTTCACCTTACTTCCTCAAGAAGTGGCAATTAAACAAACATATTGTTAGCTAAACAAAATAAAATACAAGTCGACATTTCATAAGTTGAAAGAATATGATATCATATGCTGTCATAACATAGGACAAATGTGTCAATGACTAGATAGTAATATCAATGTACTGAGACACTAGTTGGAGAGTCTGAATACAATTTCATTTTAAAAAATCCATGTCCATATGAATATAGAACACTTTTCGGTTAATCAGTCCATGTGGAATTGGATTTAGCCATTCTCTGACAAACTTCAGTCAGACTTTTGTCATTTTTGTTCACCATGATTTTAACATTAGTGTCATAATCTAGCAAAATCTAAATGTCTAATCTTAATAATATCTATTAACAATGAATATAATTTCCTCTTTTACAGATAAGAAACTGATCAATATTGATTATAACTACTTATAAGACCTATTAAAGGAAACAATTATGCCTATGTATTCTTACCTTGGGCATTGTGCAAAATCTGCATTAATTTTTAAATTATTTATATTAGAATAAAGAGAAATGTGACCCAAAATTTCAAGAATAAAACAAATTAATTCATTTAAAAAAAATTTCTCCATAGGCTATATGGACTGGGTCTATATAAAAACAATGCCAAATTTTACAGATGTGACAGAATTTATTCTTCTGGGGTTGACACGTCGCCAGGAGCTTCAAGTTCTCTTTTTTGTGATGTTCCTAATAGTTTACGTAATCACACTGTTAGGAAACATTGGTATGATCATTTTGATCAGCATCACTCCCCAGCTTCAGAGCCCAATGTACTTTTTCTTGAGTCATTTGTCTTTTGTGGATGTGTGGTTCTCTTCCAATGTGACCCCCAAAATGCTAGAAAACTTATTATCAGAGACAAAAACAATTTCCTATGTGGGATGTTTGGTGCAGTGTTACTTTTTCATCGCCCTTGTCCATGTGGAGGTCTATATATTGGCAGTGATGGCCTTTGATCGCTACATGGCCATCTGCAACCCTTTGCTTTATGGCAGTAAAATGTCCAGGACTGTATGTGTTCGGCTCATTTCTGTGCCTTATGTCTATGGATTCTCTGTTAGTCTAATATGCACACTATGGACGTATGGCTTGTACTTCTGCGGAAACTTGGAAATCAACCACTTCTATTGTGCAGACCCTCCTCTCATCAAGATTGCCTGTGGGGGAGTCTACATCAAAGAATACACAATGATTGTGATTGCTGGAATAAACTTCACATATTCCTTCTCCGTGGTCCTCATCTCCTATACCCTCATCGTAGTAGCTGTGCTACGCATGCGCTCTGCTGATGGGAGGAAGAAGGCGTTCTCCACCTGCGGGTCCCACTTGACAGCCGTTACCATGTTTTATGGGACTCTCATATTCATGTATCTGAGGCGGCCCACTGAAGAGTCTGTGGAGCAGGGGAAAGTGGTGGCTGTGTTTTATACCACAGTGATCCCCATGCTGAACCCCATGATCTACAGTTTGAGAAACAAGGATGTGAAAGAGGCAGTCAGCAAAGCAATCTTCAAGGCAAACTTGGGGCTGTGAAACTACCTAGATATGTTTGTGGTGTGTTGCTACCTACTATGCTTGTCCAAGCATAAAAGTCCTAGCTCGAAAAAGATTTTCTAAAGACAATTCTTACATAAAATGAAAAGTCCAATCTAATACAGTGATGCTTTACCCCATGAATGGACTCTAATAATGAAACCTGCTTTATCCTATGTATACAATTTTACTACTGAATTTAAAATATTAGTGTCATTCACAGTGTATATAAAATTATGCTAAGAACTCATAAATAAGTTTAGATAAAAATATTAATTTAGAGATATCCTTGTTGAAATCACACATGATTTCCCAGGATATATTTATATACACATACTCCTTCACTAGATTTCAAATAAAATATATAATTACATGAAAAAAAGAGTAAGAATTCACCTCTTTTCTATGACTACAGGATGTTGATAGACACTGATTTACCAAAAAAATGTTCTATAGTGTTTATGTACAAATGGATTATTAAAAATGAAATTGTATTTGGAATCTTCAACTTGTATCTCAACACAATCATAAGATCTGTCAGTATACATTATTTTATAGTTAACAATGTTTGTGTTTTCAATGATCTGTTTAATTACCCTTAGGCCTTGTTTTTTTTTTGTTGTTATTGTTTTTGTTTTTAAGGTTATTATTATAATTTTTTTATTTAATTTTAGTTTTGTTACAGATGGTTCTCTTTTTTTAGCCCATTGACACCCTCCTCCCCATCCCCTGTGACCCATCCCTGGCTTTGTTGTCCATGTCCATTGGTTATGTGTACATGCACATAAGTTCTGTGGTTTATCTCTTCCCACCACCCACCACCCCCTCTTCTGAGGGTTGTCAGTCTGTACCCTACTTCCGTGTTTCTGGGTCTACCCTATTCCTCAGACTGTTATATTCATTATATTCCATATATAAGTGAGATCATGTCGTATTTGTCTTTTTCTGCTTGGCTTGTTTCACTTAGGATAATACTTTCCAGGTCCCTCCATGTCGTCTCAAAGGATAAGACATCTTTCTTTCTTACAGCTGCATAGTACTCCATTGTGTATATGTACCACAGCTTTTTTATCCATTTGTCTACTGATGGACACTTGGGCTGTTTCCAGATCTTAGCTATTGTAAATAATGCTTCTACGAACATGGGGGTACATATATTCTTTCTGATTGGTGTTTCAGGCTTCTTAGGGTATATTCCTAAAAGCGGGATCACTGGGTCAAATGGCAATTCAATTTTTAATTTTTTGAGATAACCCTATATTGTTTTCCATAGTGGCTGCACCAGTCTGCATTCCCAACAGCAGCGTACTAGAGTCCTCTTTTTTCCACACTCTCGCCAACACTTGTTTGATGATTTGATGATGGCGGCCATTCTGACAGGTGTGAGGTGATACCTCATTGTTGTTTTAATTTGCATCTCTCTGATCATTAGTGACATTGAGCATTTCTTCATATGTCTCTTGGCCATTGGTATGTCCTGTTTGGATAGGTGTCTATTCAGCTCCTCTGCCCATTTTTTAATTGGGTTCTTTGATACCTTTGTTGAGGTGTATGAGTACTCTATATATTTTGGAAATTAATCCCATACAGTGGGTTGCCTTTCCATTTTGATGGTTGTTTCTTAGGCCTTGTTTTGGATTGAAGTATACATTTTCTGGTGTTAAAGGGGTTAAATATAAATGACTAAAGATTTTCCTCACCTCATTATAATAAAAAATAAGCCAGTATAAATTTTATGATATTTGAAATCTGACCTTTGTCCTATTAAAGCTTTGGTTGATATGATTTGAAACTATTGTTTGATTCCAGTTCTTCCTACTAGTACTAAATATTTTGGCTCTGTGTTTTGCAGCTTAAATCAAGATTTTAGTACCTAGAGTGAATCAGCCAGGTAAGAAGCCCTGTTCCACTAAATTTTATTGCATTGGTCATGCATTCAAATTTAATCAATACAGTTCAAAATGTTATCCCATTAGGCCTGGTTAAACCTCTTCAAAAGCGCACTGTTCAATTTTTCTAGATTGGTGCATCTACAGCCCACTTAATCTACATTCCATTCTTGCTACAAGTAGAAAACACATTTGTCTTATTTTGATGATTCTTGCTAACCTATCATTATAGGGCAAAGGACAAGAAGAAGTGATTCCTGATGCGCGAGTTTATTCTTGTGTAAGTGCTATTCTAATTAAAGGGGGCACACAATTGAGTATGTGCAGGAAGACTCTGAGAAGAAGCATATAGTTGTAGTAACATCACTGGTAGGATGGACTAATTCAGAGACAATGTTACTACTCAGACTAATATACCCATTAACCATGGACCACTTTCCCTTAGAATGGATCTGAAGAAAGGCAGATGGTTGAAGGAGGGGAACTGTCATTTATAACTTTGGAGTCTGAGTAGGGAAAGAATATCATTGGTTGGTATTGGAAACTGTGTTCACAAAGGTTTTTAAAATAATTTTTTTTGCCTTGAATTTTTATTTGCAGGTGTGTTTTTTTAACAATGATCTTCTCCTACCCTCATGCAGTTATCTCTTTCCCCCTCTAGGCTAAACAAGTGAAGAGGTGTGTCTTACTCACTTTTTAAAATTTATTTTTTATTAATCAATTTACTTTTGTTACATATTTTTCTCCTTTTTCCCCATTGCCATCCTCCACCACATCCCCCCTCCCCTTTCTGTGGCATTGTTGTCTATGTCCATTTGTTATGCATATATGCATATAAGTTCTTTGGTTTATTTCTTCCCTACTCCCTGCCCCCCTCCTCTGAGGTTTGTCAGTCTGTACCCTACTTCTATGTCTCTGGGTCTATTTTGTTCACCAGCTTATTTTGTTCATTATATTTTACAAATAAGTGAGATCATGTGATATTTGTTTTACTCTGATTGGCTTATTTCACTTAGCCTAATACTCTCCTAAAATTTTTTTTGAAACCACTAATATTTGCTTCTAAAGAGTTAGTTAGTGTCAAGTGCAGGAAGTAAGGCAGCTCAAGGAACAACTGCTTTCACAGAGATTGACATTATAACCTGATATTCTAAGACCATTTTCTGTGATCCTTATGGCATAGGTATTTCTACTGTTTAAGAAACATGAAAAAATGGTGGCAGAGTGAATGGAAGCTACACAGACCATTGCCTAGGACCATACTGGAAATACAACTAAAATAAAGACATTTCATCTTGAAAAACCAACTGAAGAGCATCTGAGAGAATCCTTATAACTAGGTACATTAAGAGGACCCCCAAATTGAGACTGGTAGGAGCTGCAGAGGCACAAGGGGGCTGGCGGGGTGCTCACAGGCAGCAGCTGAGCACTTTCTTAGCTGTAAGCAGTTCCCTCTGAGAAGTTTAGGGTTAAAACCCAAGCTAGTTCCCCAGCACAGAGTGGTGGAACAGGGAAAGGTGCCCACATAACACCCGGCTGGGAAAATCACCAGAGCAGAGATTTTGTCTGGCAAGGAGAGGTGCATGGAACACTGGAACTTTCCTGAAGGGCCAGTGCATTAAATTACAGCTATAACCACTCACCTTGGGCTCCAGCAGAGAGAGGGTGAACTGGACTGCAACTGTATCAGGAGAGTCAGGGGTTTGAGGCAGTGGGAAGGGAGCTGGGAAGGAAGCCATTAGAAGCTCTATGCTGAGTCACTCTTCTATAGGATAGTAGTCATATTCCTCAAAGATCCCCTTTCCAGAGTGGCTGTAGCCTGGGGCAGAAGCAACTGCCCCTCCCTCAGGATTTTAACATTACCTGGGCCTGGAGAAGTGAAACCTGAGGCTCATTAGCAGCCATTGACTACCAGCAAGCCCGTAGCAGAGGTGAGATTCTGAAGGCTTTGAGCCTTGGGCTTGACCCTCAGTGTTGGGTGTCCTGGCTCTGGGGACTGAGTTGTGAAGGCTGAGGTCTGGATCCCTGCACTAAGCAAATAACCGACACTGCAGAAATCACTTTCTCCTCAAAGCAACTTTAACCCAGGTGAAAGCAATTGCTCCACCTGCTGGAAATCCTTTTACCCTGCCCATGCAAGTGTTTTTGTTTGTTTGTTTGTTGTTTGTTTTTTGTTTTGTTTTGTTTTGTTTTCAATTCAGCTGAGGGCTACAACCTTAGGCTCATTAAGTAACTGAGACTAATAGCCTACAGGCAAAAGCTCTGGGATAATTGAATCTTTGCTTGGCCTGCAACTCTACTCAGAAAGGTAATACTAAACATTGGTGTTTAACATGGTCCCTTCCATACTCATCTAAACCCAGTAGAAGGAGCCACAATAAGCGAACACTGACACTCACAGGGAAAATTTAACAGCCTCCAAAACCTGTTGAGACAACCAAAATGGTGAAACAAAGAAACAAATCCCACAAAAAAGAACAGATTTCTACAGAAAAAGGGATAAATTAAATAGAATTAAGCAAGTTATCAGAGGTAATATTTAGAGTAATGATTATGGGGGAACTCAAAAGCATGAGTAAAGAAACAATGAAAATCAGAATAGAAACAATGATAATCAACCAATTGGAAATAAAAAATCACCAAATAGAAATGAAGAACAACATAGCAGAAATAAAGAAAACATTGGAAGAAATAACAAGCGGATTAGAGGAAAAAATTACCCAATCAGAGAGCCAAAATAAAAAAAATCAAAAAAAAATAAAAAACAATAAAAAAATGGAGGATAGTTTAAGAGAGCTGTGGGACAATATAAAATGTAACAACATCTGCATCATAGGAGTTCCAGAAGAAGAATAAAATGAGCAAGGGTTAGAGAATATATTTGAAGAAATAGTGGCATAAAACTTTCCTAATTTGGTAAGGAAAATGGCATACAAGCTCAGGAAGCATGGAAAGCCACAAGTAAGAAGAAGCCAAAGAGGCCCACACCAAGACACATCATAATTATAATGCCAAAAATTAAAGACAAAGAGAGAATCTTAAAGGCAGCAAGAGAAAAGCAACATGTTACCTACAAAGGTGCCCCCACAAAGCTATCAGCTGATTTCTCAACAGAAACACTATAGGCCAGAGGGAATGGCATGAAGTGTTCAAGGTAATGAAACACAAGGATCTGATTCCAAGACTACTCTATCCAACATGGCTATCATTCAAAATAGAAGGTGAAATAAAGAGCTTCCCAGACCAAAAAAAAAAAAAAAAGGCTAAAGGAATATATTAATACCAAACAGAACTGCAAGAAATGTTTAAAGGACTGCTGTAATAAACAGAAGAAATAGAGAGAAAAATATAGCCATAATAAATAAAAACAGCAACAAATAAGCTCATATAAATAATACCTTAAATGTAAATGGATGAAATGCTCCAATCAAAAAGCAGAGTACCTGAATGGACAAAACAGTATGACTCATATATATGTGTTTACAATAGACCCACCTCACAATGAAAGACTCACATAGGTTGAAAGTGAAGGAATGGTAAAAAAAAAAACTTTCCAAGCATATGTAAATAAATAATAATTTAAAAAAAACTAGAGTAACAATACTCATATCTCATAAAATATACTTTAAAATTAAGGCTATAACAACAGACAAAGAAGGCCACTACATAATATTGAAAAGATCTATGCAACAGGAGGATATAACCTTGGTAAACATATATGCACCCAATATAGGAGCACCGAAATATATTTAATAATCTTCTGGAGGACTTTAAAAGAGAAATAAACAGCAATACAATCATAGCAGGAGATCCTCTAGGCAAAAAATTAGCAAGGAAAGAGAGACTCTAAATGATGCACTAAATCAAGTGGCTTTAATAGATATTTACAGAGGATTACATCCCCAAACTGCAGAATTGACATTCTTCTAAAGTGCACACAGGACATTCTCAAAGATAGACTGCATGTTAGGACACAAATTAAGTCTCTACAAGTTCAAGAAGATTGAAATCATATCAAGCATCTTTTCAGATCACAAATGGCATGAAACTAGAAAAATATTACAATAAACACACTGAAAACATTCAAACACATGGAGGCTAAATACTATGTTTTTAAACAATGAATGGATTACCAAGGAGATCAAGGAAGAAATTATAAACTTTCTGGAAACCAATGAAAATTAACACACAACAAGACAAAATCTATGAAACGCAGCGAAAGCAGTTCTGAGAAGGAAGTTCATAGCACTACAGACCTACCTCAAGAAACAAGAAAAATTTCTAATTGATTATCTAACCCTGTTACTTAAAGAACTATAAAGTAAACAAAAGTAAAACCCAGAGCAAGTAGAAGGACAGAGCTGGTTCTTTGAAAAGATAAACATGATTGATGAATCTTTAGCCAGACTAACCAAGAAACAAAGGACCCAAATAAACAAAATCAGAAATGACAGAGAAGTGACAACTGACACCACAGAAATACAAAAGATTGTTAAAAAATAGAATGAAAAATTATACGCCAACAAATTAGACAATCTAGGCGAAATGGACAATTTCTAGAATCACACAGTCTTCTGAAACTGAACAGGGAAGAGACAGAAAACTTGAACAGACCAGTAACACTAAAGCAATTAAAGCTATAATTAATAAAATCCCAGCAAACAAAAGCCAGAATCTGGATTTCTTCACAGAGGAGTTTTACCGAACATTCAAAGAAGAACTTACACCCATTCTCTCTCTCTCTCTCTCTCTCTCTCTCTCTCTCTCTCTCTTTCTCTCTCTCTCCCCCTCTCTCTCTCTCTTTTGTGATGAATTAATTTTAACATTTTTTTTAATCTTATTTTTGTTACCGATGTTTCTCCTTTTTTCACCCCATTGACACCCTCCTCCCCATCCCCCACACCCCATCCCATCCCTAGCTTTGTTGTCCATGTCCATTGGTTATGCATACATGAATATAAGTTCTATGGTTTATCTCTACCCTTCCCCATTCTCCCCTTCTTCTAAGGATTGTCTGTACCCTACATCCATGTTTCTGGGTCTACCCTATTCCTCAGACTGTTATGTGCATTATATTCCATAAAAAAGTGAGATCACGTGGTATTTGTCTTTTTCTGCTTGGCTTGTTTCACTTAGGATAATACTTTCCAGGTCCATCCATGTCATCCCAAAGGATAAGATATCTTTCTTTCTTACAGCTTCATACTACTTCATTGTGTATATGTACCACAGCTTTCTTATCCATTCATCTCCTAATGGACACTTGGGCTGTTTCCAGATCTTAGCTATTGTAAATAGTGCTGCTATGAACATGGGGGTACATATATTCTTTCTGATTGGTGTTTCAGGCTTCTTAAGGTATATTCCTAGAAGTGAGATCGCTAGATCAAATGAAAGTCAATTTTTAATTTTTTGAGGTAACACCATATTGTTTTCCATGGTGGCTGCACCAGTCTGCATTCCCACCAGTAGTGTACTAAAGTCCCCTTTTCTCCACACCCTCACCAACACTTGTTGTTTGATGATTTGTTGATGGTGGCCATTCTGACAGGTGTGAGGTGATACCTCATTGTTGTTTTAATTTGCATCTCTCTGATGATTAGTGATGTTGAGTATTTCTTCATATGTCTCTTGGCCATTGGTATGTCCTGTTTGGATAGGTGTCTATTCAGCTCCTCTGCCCATTTTTTAATTGGGTTCTTTGCTTTTCCTTTGTTGAGTTGTATGAGTACTCTATATATTTTGGAAATTAACCCCTTATCTTATGTATCATTGGCAATGATGTTCTCCCATACAGTGGGTTGCTTTTCCATTTTGATATTGTTTTTATTTTGTTTTTTTTTTTTTTTTTTTTTTTGATGTGCAGAAGCTTTTTAGTTTGATGTAGTCCCATGTGTTCATTTTCTCCTTTGTTTCTGTTGCTTTAGGTGATGTATCAGTGAAAATTCTGCTGCATATGATGTCTGAGATTTTGTTGCCTACATTTTCTTCTAGAATTTTTATGGATTAAAGGGTCACATTTAAGTCTTTTATCCATTTTGAGTTTATTTTTGTGTATGGTGTAAGTTGATGGTCTAGTTTCATTTTTTTTTTTTTTTTGCATGTAGCTGTCCAATTTTCCCAACACCATTTATTAAATAGACTGTCTTTACTCCACTGCATGCTCTTGCCACCTTTGTCAAATACTAATTGAGCATATTGCCTTGGGTCCATTTCTGGGTTCTCTATTCTTTTCCACTGGTATATATGCCTGTTATTTCTGCGTACCAGGCTGTTTTTATTACAGTGGCTTTGTAGTATAACCTGAAGTCTGGTAATGTGATTCCTCCTACTTTGTTCTTCTTTTCCAAGATTGCTGTGGCTATTCAGTGTCTTTTTTGGTTCCATATGAACTTTTGAAGTGTTTGTTCTAGTTCTGTGAAATATATCATTGGTATTTTGATGGGGATTGCATTGAATTTATAGATTGCTTTGGGTAATATGGACATTTTAATGATGTTAATTCTTCCAATCCATGAACAAGGTATGTGCTTCCATTTTTTTATATCTTCCCTTATTTCTTTTTTCAATGTCCTGTAGTTTTCTGCAAATAGGTCCTTTACTTCCTTGGTTAAGGTTATTCCTAGGTGTCTTAATTTTCTTGCTGCAATGTTAAATGGGATTGTTTTTTCAGTTTCTCTTTCAGTGATTTCATCATTGGTGTATAAGATGCCATCGATTTATTGGCCTTAATTTTGTATCCTGCTATTTTCCCAAATTCATTTATTAAGTCTAGTGATTTTTGATGGAGTCTTTAGGTTTTTCTATGTATAATATCATGTCATCTGCAAATAATGACAGTCTCACTTTCTCCTTTCCAATTTGTATCCCTTTAATTTTTCTTCCTGTCTGATTGCTGTGGCTAAGACTTTTAGTACTATGTTAAGTAAGAGTGGTGAAAGTCGGCATTCCTGTCTTGTTCCTGTTCTTAAGGGAAATGTTTTTACTTTATGCCCATTGAGCATGATGTTGTCTGTAGGTCTTTCATATATGGCCTTTATTATGTCGACATATGATCCCTCTATTCCCACGTTGCTGAGTGTTTTTATCAGCAATGGATGCTGTATTTTGTCAAATGCTTTTTCAGCATCTATTGATATGATCATATGGTTTTCATTCTTCATTTTGTTTATGTGGTTTATCACATTTATTGATTTGCAAATATTGTACCAGCCTTGCATCCCTGGGATGAATTCCACTAGGTCATGGTGAATAATATTTTTAATGTATTGCTGTATTAGATTTGATAGTATTTTGTTCAGAATTTTGGTGTCTTTGTTCATCAGGGATATTGGCCTGTAGTTTTCTTTCTTTGTAGTGTCTTTTTCTGATTTTGGAATTACAGTTATGCTGGCCTCATGAAATGAGTTTGGAAGTCTTCCTTCTTCTTGAATTTTTTGAATAGTTTGAGGAGAATGGGTGTTAGTTCTTTTTTGAATGTTCCGTAAAACTCCCCCATGAAGCCATCTGGGCCTGGGCTTTTGTTTGCTGGGAGAGTCTTGATTACATCTTCAATTTCCTTAGTTGTTAGTGGGCTGTTCAAGTTTTCTATATCTTCCTGGTCCAGTTTTGGGAGACTATCTATTTCTAGAAATTTGTCCATATTTCTTAGATTGTTGAATTTGTTGCCATATAATTGTTCATAGTAGCTGTTAATGATCTTTTGTATTTCTGTGGTGTCAGTTGTTACTTCTCTTTCATTTCTGATTTTGTGTATTTGGGTCCTCTCTCTTTGTTTCTTGGTGAGCCTAGCTAAGGGTCCATCAATCTTGTTTGTCTTTTCGAAAAACCAGCTCTTTGTTTCATTGATCCTTTGAATTACTTTATTTTATTATTATTTTTTTTTGTACTCTATGTCATTTATTTCTGCTCTGATATTTACTATTTTCTTCCTTCTACTTGCTCTGGGGTTCTCTTTTTGTTTGCTTTTTAATTCTTTAAGTTGTGATGTTATACAGTCAATAGAAATGTTTCTTATTTCTTGAGGTAGGCATATAGTACTATGAACTTCCCTCTCAGAACTGCTTTCACTGCATCCCATAGATTTTGTGTTGTTGTGTATTCATTTTCATTGGTTTCCAGGAAATGTTTAATTTCTTCCTTGATCCATGGTAACCCATTCATTGTTTAATAACATGCTATTTCGCCTCCATGTGTTCACATGTCTTTGCATATTTTTGTTGCAATTGATTTCTAGTTTCATGCCATTGTGATCTGAAAAGGTGCTTGATATGATTTCAATCTTCTTGAAGTTGTAGAGATTTAATTTGTGTTCTATCATGTGGTCTATCTTTGAGAATGTCCCATGTGCACTTGAGAAGAATGTGAATTCTGTAGTTTTGGGATGTAATTCTCTGTAGATAACTATGAAATCCATTTGGTCTAGTGCTTTGTTTAGAGTGTCTGTTTCCTTGCTAGTTTTTTGTCTAGAGGATCCATCCAGTGGTGTCAATGGAGTGTTGAAGTCCCCTGCTATGATTGAATTGCTATCAATTTCTTCTTTGATTTTCTCCAGAAGATTTTTAATATATTTTGGTGCTCCTATATTGGGTGCATATATGTTTATCAAGGTTATATCTTCCTGTTGGATAGATTCTTTCAATATTATGTAGTGGCCTTCTTTGTCTCTAGTTATGGCCTTCATTTTGAAATGTACTTTATCAGATATGAGTATTGCTACTCCAGCTTTTTTTTTTGCTTTCCCTTTGCATGATAGATTTTTTTTCATCCCTTCACTTTCAACCTATATGAGTCTTTTGTTGTGAGGTAGGTCTCTTGTAAACAACATATAGATGAGTCATGCTTTTTTATCCAGTAAGCTACTCTGTGTCTTTTTATTGGAGCTTTCAGTCTATTTACATTAAAGGTGATTATTGATATGTACTTATTTATTGCCATTTTTGTTTAGTTTGGTTACATTTCTCTTCCTATTTCTTCTACTAATTACAGCAGTCCTTTTAGCATAACTTGCAGTGCTGGTTTGGTGCTAACGTATTCCCTTAGCCTTTTTTTTGTCTGTGAAGCTCTTTATTTGACCTTCTATTTTGAATGATATCCTTGCTGGGTAGAGTAGTCTTGGATTCGGGTCCCTTTTTTTCATAACCTTGATCACTTCATGCCATTCCCTTCTGGCCTATAGTGTTTTTGTGAGAAGTCAGCTGATAGCCTTATGGGAGTTCCTTTGTGGGTAACCTGTTGCTTATCTCTTGCTGCCTTTAAGATTCTCTCTTTGTCTTTAATTTTTGGCATTTTGATTACTATGTGTCTTTGTGTGTGTCTTTGTGTGGGTTCTTCTTACTTTGGGCTCTCTGTGCTTGTTGAACTTGAATGCCTTCTTTCTTCACCAAATTAGGGAAGTTTTCTGTCACAATTTTTTTCAAATATATTCTCTAACCCTTGCTCATTTTCTTCTCCTTTGAGGACTCCTATGATGTGAATATGATTATGTTTCCAGTTGTCCCACAGTTCTCTTAAGCTGTCTTCCTGTTTTTTAATAATTTTTCCTTTTGGTTTTCTGATTGGTTGATTTTTTTCTATCCTGTCTTCTAATTCACTGATCCGGCTCTCCACTTACTCTATTCTGCTGTTTAGACCATCCAATTTGTTCTTTATTTCTGATATGTCATTATTCACTTCTTGGTGGTTTTTGATTTCCAGTTGGTTGATTTTCAGCATCTTTATGTCTTTACTCATGCTGTAGAGCTTCCTCAAGATCATGGCTCTTAATTCTAGCTCTGTTAACTTGCCTAACTGCTCCATATTTATCTCATCTTTGGTAGAGATCTCTTGTTCTTTCATTTGGCTTTTTTTTCTGTGTTTCACCATTTTGGCTATCATGGTGGGCTTTGGAGCCTGCCAAGTTTTCCCTGTGAGTGTTTGTGTCATCTAACCTCTACTTCCTAGGGCAAATTTTGCTTTGAGGATGATGAAATCTCCTCACATACTTGCCTATTCTCCTAGTATTGAGTAAAGTAAATCTGGCCCTCTGTCTTCACTAGAAGGAGGTAAAAACCCACTGGTCTAGTTTTGTGTTTAACCCTTTTGTCCCCCTGCTTGATGAGACCTTGGACTCATCATGACCTCCAATTGTCCCAGCCTCCAGGCTACTTCTCTTCACTACTATTTTCAGATACTTATAAGCTTCTTTCTTGGCCTCAGGGATTTTAGACCAATTTTTTCTGCACCACTTGTAGGTATGGAATAAGTGAGCTTCCATCAGACATGTTAGCCAACACACATCTTTAGCTATTGTTAGTATGGGTTGAATTGTATCCTCCAAAAAGATATATTGAATTCATAAGCCCAAGTCCCTCAAAATGACATGATTTGAAAATAAAGTTATTGCAGATGTAGTTAGTTAAAATGAGGTCATATTGCAGTACAGTGAGCCAGTCCTGTCCTGGTCCTACTTCTCACTGGTCCTCTTGATGTGGTGGATGTAACACCTGGGAAGGTGACCCTGCCACTCCCTAGCATCTATCTCCGTCCTCCAAGCCTCCATATTCCTTTGAGCCTCCAGGTCCTAATCTGTGAAGTAAGATAGTAGAAATAGTTTTGAAGTATTAAAAAAGGCATGCAGTGTAGGATTAGGAGTTATTAGAAACATGAACTAATGTTTTGGTCATGAGAAAAGCACGTTTATGCCGTGCCTAACCTTGTAAGTGCACCCCAAAGGAAACAGACAGCAAAGTGCCCTGGTCATTGAAACGCCACAGAAATTCCTGCTCCTGAAAGCTCTTAGTTCAGCCCATCATCAAACATTTCTCACATTCCCTGTTGCCTTGCAAACACAAAGATGTGCACATTACCACGGGTAGTAAAAACAAGTTTGTGAAAATGAAATGTTTGTTTACATGGAACAGAAAGAAAATAAAATGGGAAATTATACCATGATGGGGAACAAGTGTGATTTCTACTCCACAACTAGCCTGATGAGTTAGAAAGCTGAATCACTTTGTAGCTCCCTGAGACCTGGTTATTACTGATAATAGCCTCCAGCTCATTACCAACAGAAAATGGATTTATAACACATCACCTTCATAAACTACTTTTAAGTGCAAATGCTTCATAGTTACTCTTAAAGATGATTTCCAAATTCTGACTTAGTTCCTTTTCTAAAATAGGGGAACTGCTCATTTTCCACTGTCCCTAGATGAAAGGGTGACAGATGAGATGACCTGTGAGAAAAGGCCTTTGAATACCCAGGACCACTATAACTGAGACACCCTGGACCCTGGGTCTTGGGCCCTGACAGGTGTTGAGTAAGGATGTCAGTCCAGCAGGTGTACTTTTAGTAGCTTTGTGACTTTGCAGCAACCTCATTTGAATCCAGTATGCTACCCAGAGGAAGGGCACATTTTCCTTTATGATTCACTAATCTTTAAATCCTACTCACATTGCCAATGTGAGCTCGAGCCCTTACTTCTTGTGGTCAGGAATATGGCTCTTCTGTCATCCTGAGTTCTTTTCCACTCTCCACTTGACTGCATAAACTTTGCATTATTCTCTTAGATTTTTAACCTTATGCTTTGGAATTACAAAACAAGCAAAACTGAAAATAAAACAAAACAAACAAACAAAGAAAACAAACAAAAATAGCGAAGATACTCTCCTTTCTTGAATACTTGCCCTCGACAACTGATTGACTTTCAAGATTAATTTCTCTGTGATGGTACACTCTCCCCAAAGGAAATAAATTCAAGAGCTTAAAAGTCATAATTATAATTCAATGCTTTCTCTCCAAAACGTGTATCATTTGCATCCACTTAAAACATCCTATTCCTGCTTTAATAATGGTGTTGTGGTTGAGTGAGGCAGACATAAAAATAATTTTTAAAATATTTTTCCTTCCCCTACCCACTCAAAAATGTTGCCATTGAAATTATTGACCTAGATCCAAATATGGAAGCCACATACTGAAGGTCTAATTGCCTTACCTTAACCTCTAACAGTATTTGTATTATCACAAAAATCTAACATCTAAACCTAATCATTAAACCTATACTAAGATAATTTAGAATGACTTAAGTTAAACTGGTTATTATAAACTTCTGATTAACTCCTATACTGTGATTTCTTTTGCCAGTATTTCCCAAAATACAATATACGAGATGATTGTATATATCACACAGATATTTGGTTATTTTAAATATTTGAGTGTTTATAATTTTTGTTACTTTCTATTTGTGATGACTGGCATAAATCTTTCTCATTTTCAATGATTATATATAGTTTAGTTTTCAGATTTATTTAAATAAACTATGAGTTAATTTAATAAAAATATATTAAACAAAAAGTAAATGTAATATTACAATGTAGGAAAAATCATAGTAATAACTAAAAGTCAGAAAACAACATAACTTTATGACAAGTCACCACAATCACACACCCACACAACTGCCTATCATATATATGTATAAAATATACTTTGAATAGTTACTGCATATAGATATTCTATATTATTATATATACAGCAACTCTATATATCAAAGCTCTACTTCCCATAGGGTTTAAATATACCTCACTACTTGAATTTTTTTAGTTCAATAATTTCTGCAATGTTTAAGACTCTAAAGTGGTTCTAGTAAGAGAAAATCCCAGTAAGTCTGTTGTGAAAGTCATTGTTGTTATAGCATCGGTTAAGTTTAGTCATATAATATTCAAACCGAATTGGAGGGAACTTGGGTATCCAATGTGCTTCCCACAGTGTTTAATGAGCTGTAACTCTAGGGCAGAGTCAGCTTCCAGGCCCTGCACTTTATAAGCACCACTTACCAGAACTCAATAATGTTAAATCAGCTTTTCCTACCACTAAGAGTTGGTTTTGAGGAGTCTATCTAATAGAAGCCAGAGATATTACCCAATGTCACTGAGCTAGAAGTGGTAAAACGTAAGTCTGAACCCAAAACCATGAGATTTCAAGAACAAACTGCTTCTTTTACAGAGATGTCATGACTTGAATGCAGAAAGATTTTGATTACTTGTCATGTCTGGGTTTGAATCATGAGCCTTTGGCAAGATGAAAGCAGAAATGATAGAATAAAAGGGGGACTCAGTTCATGGAAGGAGAAGATTCTCACATAATTCTGACACATGCCATTGACATGGTTTTGTTTTGTGTATTTGATAATAAACTTTATTTTGTTCATTATTTGTTAATTTTGTTCTTGTTCACTTTCTTCATTGCTTGTTGTTTACAACTTCATTATCAAATAAAGAAAATAAATTTCCCAAGTTGCTAGAATCATTCTAACACCTATCATAGTACACAGTTAATTGTAGCACAGAATTCTAATTCAGCAGATTGAGTTCTTTAGAATCCATGCTAATTGTGTAATTTCAGGGAGTGATCAGCAATGAATCCAGTGGTGGTCAGAGGCAGAGTGAGACATGGTGGCTAACAGACAGGAGACACTTGAGGAAAAGGCTATGAAATGACATGGGAATGGACTAGAAACTTACTTACTCACCTTTCTTGCCCCCTTCTCTGTCGTCCACCAGTATAAACAACAGAAACACATTGAAAAGGAACAGCTAAAAATTATTATTAGTTGAATAGGAACTTTCCTGGTAAAAGATACTAGAGTCACCTACCTGAACAGTAGCAATTTGTTAAAAATAAATTCTACTCCTTTGAATATTTCATTTTATTATAGACTATATAAAAATAGAACTCATATACAAAATAATGTTAGCCATATGAAGAATAATAAAAATACAATAAAATAAAATATAAAAACAACATATCTGTATGTGGCCTTGCTCCAAGTCAGGTGTTGTTCCAAGTCACTTTTTAAAGTTTCTTAGAGGCAGGACATAACATTTTTCAATGGCTTTTCTCAAGGCACTTTTTACCTCTTGGTTCCTCAAGCTGTAGATCATGGGGTTCAGCATGGGAATGACTATTGTATAGAACACAGAGGCCACTTTGTCTGTGTCAAGGGAGTGGTTTGATTTGGGCTGCAGGTACATGAAGATCAGAGTCCCGTAGAACAGAGTCACAGCAGTCAGATGAGAGGCACAGGTGGAGAATGCTTTGCGCCTGCCTTCTGTAGATTGGATTCTCAGAATGGCAGCCACAATGTATAAGTAAGAAATAAGAACAGTGGTCAAAGAGCTGATCATGTTGAATCCAGCAAAGATGAAAATCAAGACTTCTTTGAGGCTGGTGTCTGAGCAGGCAAGGGCCATTAAGGGGACATCATCACAGTAAAAGTGATTGATCACATTGGGGCCACAATAGACCAGCTGGAAAGTAACAACTGTATGGAGCAAAGCAACAGAAAAGCTGTATAAGTAGGGGCCTGATACCAGCTGCACACACACCTTTTGGGACATGATCACCATGTACAGAAGAGGATTGCAGATGGCCACGTAGCGGTCATAAGCCATTATCGCCAGAAGGAACATCTCCAAAATCAAGAAGTTCAGGAAAAAGCCCAGCTGTGTTGCACATGCATAGAAAGATATAGACCTGTGCTGGGTCAGGAGGCTCTCCAGGAACTTGGGGGCTATTGAAGAGGAGTAACAAAGATCCACCAAGGCCAGATTACTGAGGAAAAAGTACATGGGTGTGTGAAGCCGAGCATCCAGTCGGATTAATGAAATCATCCCAATGTTTCCTACCAAAGTTAGAGTGTATATCACCAAAATGAGCAGAAAGAGAACAGTTTCAATCTCCCCATGAACTGAGAAGCCCAAAAGAATGAATTCGGTTACACTGGTGCTATTTCTTTCAGCCATTTATTCCTGTGTCTCAGCTGCTGGAAAAAGACAAGATAGAGCCAGAAACAAATTATTGGGACTAAGAAATTGTCATTGAATGCCAACTCTGGTGTGTTTTATTGTCAGAAATTATAGTTCTTTGGAGTAGAATATCAGAACAAACACGTCCCATTTCAAATGATCATTTCTTGCTGGGTATAATTTTATGAGGCCCAAAATTGAGAGCCAATGAAAAATAACTGTATTGAAGGCTATATAGTAAAGATAAAAAACAAAACATTCTATGTTTGTAAATATACATAATAGCTTAGATTGAAGTAATTTTAAATTATATTGGATAGGGAGAAAAGTATTTTTAAAAATTCTTTCTGCTTCCTTATTTTCTTCTTGGTGAAACAAAACCTTAATGTACTACATCTTTATCCCTTTGAATTGATATATTTTAAAACAATTATTTAAAGTAAAAATTAAGCAGGATACTCAATGTGAAGGAAAAAAGACCTATTAAATATTTCTATTTGTGGGTCAGGCAAATTTTGAATATGAATATATCTAACATTTCAAATAATGCGTTCTAAAAATTAAAAAAAAACTTTTGTGAGCAGGGCTAGAATATATATATGTGTATATATATATATATATATATACACATATATATATATTTAAAATGTAGTTATCTACGTTAAAGTGTTCTATAGTGTTCTATTTTAATTACTTCCAACATTTATAATCAGAAATGTCTCTATAATATCTGCTAAATTTTCAGTGAAACAGCAACAATTTTTGCTTTTCAAAGGTGGTCATCTCTTTGATGAGACAAAGAATGATTTCAGGAGGTAATACTCTGGTCTTCTCATGTGTGTAAAGTTATCATTGTTAGAGCAATGACCTTTGTGCCCACAATTGTGAATATAGCAGTATTGCCTCTTGGTCCATGCTTAGGCATCCAGGCTGCCAGCCAGTCAGCATCCTGTGCAACTATAGGAGGAAGAAGAAGGAGAATGAGACAGAACCAGATTGTAAGCAGTTTTCCTCGTCACTTCCCCTTATCTGGATTCTATATTCATAGTAAATGCAAAGCTATGTCTCCCTCCAGTTGCCACCATATTCATGAAGCCTCCTTAGACCCTGGTCTCCAGTGCCCTCCCATCTCCACCTCCACAGCAGAATTAATGTGTCTTATTTCTCCTCAGGCAACTTGTCTATAATTACAGCAAGTAATGATGTGGTTATTGGAAGTTAAAAGCTTCTTCCACCTTTGTGGCTGAGGAAGCTAACTTTAATTTTGGAATGAAAGTAACAGTTAATAATTTCTCGCCAAGTCAAATTTGAATACATATATGAATAAATAAATAAAGTGTGTAAAATAGAAAGGATAGTCCTTTTCCCTTCCCAAACATATTGTCCGAAGGGAAATTGCTTTGTAACAGTTTGGTGAACGTGGTCAGAAAATATTTTTCCTCTATTGACTTGGTTTAATAATATAATTTATACCTAATGTATTCTCCAAAAACAAAACAAATATATAGACATTCATACATATATACACATATGCATGTATATATATAAACATATACATACATGCATATACATAAAATCTGACATGAGAAGAATTTTCTCTCATCCATTTACTTTCTCCTTGGTGAAACCAAAGCCCACTTTGTGAGAGGTGTGTTTGGATGAAATTGGGACCTGACTTGTCTTCCTGACCTGGCATCTTAACACAGCTATTAGTACTGCAGCTCGCTGTTCTTGGTGTAGCATAGGTGAGGAAACGAGAAAGCATTGTCCTGGCCAGCACTGTCCCACTTCCAGATACAGGAACATATTGCCTCTGGTCCTGCCTTCAGCCTTTCATGATAAACATCACCTAAGGTATCTTATAGGCAATTAGTGAAGTTTTAGCATTGAGTTACTTTTCTTTGCACATACGCTATAACCAGACTTATTTCACCCTGCCGCTACATCTAGAATAACAGGAAAAAATGAAAATCCATCCACCCTTCTCAATTCCAAATTTTGAAAAGACCAGCTTCCATTTTTGTGTTATTTTCACTTGCGAAGGTCTGATTGATACACATTTTAGAAAGCCACCAAAATTTTCTCCTGAAAGGCAACTCTCACACACACAAATGCTCTCCTTCCATAGATATTTGCTTCTGAAATTTATTAAAGTGCTTTTTATTAAAAAAAAAAAAAAAAAAGTTCAAGACTCCGAGCGATTGCTGAAAAGATTTTAGGGGAGTTAAGAAGGTTATTTCATTCTTATGTATAGATGTCGACTCTACCTAGTTGGAGCAGAGGAAGACAGGGTCGTCTACTTTCTTTATAATGGAGAAAACCGTGGACAACTTAAGGCAAGAGGGCTGTGCAAATAACAACAGTACCTGTTAGCCTACCTGGTTGTGGGAGAAATCTTCCCCTGACTTTTTCCACAGGGGTCTCCTTCCCAATGACCCCCTGGAAGAGTGAGGGTATGTGAATGTGTGATACAAGCCTTCATATAGTGGAGTCTTTATTCCCTAGAGAGTTAATGCCTTTGTTCCCTGGAAGTGACTGCCCCAAGATCACTGCCCCCTTAGGGCACAACTGTGATTAGAAAGTTTCAATTAGGAGAAGATTAGCCTATAAAAAACAAAGGTAAAGGTAGTTTATATTTGAACTTGAATGATCTCACCATGAAATCACTAGTCCTTGGTAATGTATGCCCAAACCAATTTGCATAATCAAAACAGAATTGCAAAAACAAATGGCAAATAATTGAAATATCAAAACCACTTCTAATGTGTTGCCATCATTTGTTTATTTATTTATTTATTTTTTATCCTCACCCGAGGACATTTTTCCATTTTTTGCTCAGGTAGAGTGGGAGGGAGAGAGAGGAACAGAGAGAGAGAGAGAGACATCGATGTGAAAGGGACACATTGAGTGGCTGCCACCCGCACAACTGACCAGGGCCGGGGACAAACTGCAACCGAGGTACGCGCCCTTAGCGGAACCGAACCCGGGTCTCCCAGGACCGCAGGCCGACGCTCTAACCGCTGAGCCAAACCGGCCAGGGCCCATCATTTGTTTATACTTGTCCATTTTTACCCCTGTGATCTGAGCTAGAGGGATTCTGATTTAATAATTCGTTTTATTATTTCCATCATCCTTTCAAGTAAATTTGCTGTATCCATCCTTTGCCTCTCCAGTTGATTTTTAAAACGAAGTAATTCTTTTAATCAGTAAATGAAAAAGTAACTTACATTATCTCACTCCCTGGCACAGAATCTTGCCATGGTTGCACATTTCACTGCAAGTGAAATAAAAAATTCTTACTAGGGCCCTGGCCGGTTTCGCTCAGTGGTTAGAGCGTCGGCCTGCGATCCAGAGAGACCCGGATTTGGTTCCCCCAAGGGCACAGACCTCGGTTACAGTTTGTCCCCAGCCCTGGTTGAGTCTTGTGGGTGGCAACCACTCGATGTGTCCCTTTCACATCAATGTTTCTCTCTCTCTCTCCCCCACTCTATCTGAACAAAATACTGGGGGAAAAAATGTCCTCGGGTAAGGATAAAAAAAGAAAAAAATCTTACTAGGGCCCACAAGATCCAGAATTGTCTGGCCATTGGTAGTCTATTTGCATCTTTTTATTCACACTAACTTCCAGGACCCCAGGGCACACCAGCCCTAGGTATTTGTATTTGCTTCCTCTCCTTGGAATACTCTTTATTAGATATCTCCCTCTTCTACCCATGGACACTTTCACAGAGGTGACATGGGAGAACACTGGAACTCGATTATCTGGGTCCAAATTCTGGCTCCACCATGAGTATCATTATAGTACTTGGTCACATAACATCCTGTGTCTGATGTCCACCCTCTTTAAAACAAAAATAGCCACAGTAACTGCCTCAACGGCAGCTATGAGGATTAAATGAGTTAAAGTGGTAAAGACTAGACTCATGATGGATTACCATAAGTGCTATAAAGCATTAGTCACTGTTTTTACTGCCTCCCTTCCCTGATTTTTCCTCTATCCCTCAATGTCATTTACACGTATATGTTACTTGCTTAGTTTATTTGTTGTCTCTATTTATTATTGTGTGGGCAGGGATTTAGGTCTCTTTATAGCGGCTTTATCTGTTGACCAGCCTGGCACAAATCTGGGGTTCAGTCAATCACTGGTGAACAATAAATGAATCTCTCAAGAAGCTTTTTACTGTTTATTCTCAACAGTGCTGTATGAGTTCATTTTTCTGCACTAGCTTTAATTATTATATATAGTTCACTTTGCCAAGCTCATTTTTTGAAAATGGTGTTTTCTCTTTTATGTATATTTATTTAATCATTTGTAAAATGTATATTATTAGTAAAATTGATATTTTATTAATGATTAAATAGATACATAAATTTACGTATGTATACATACATATATACATATAACATATGTACATACACAAAATTTATATACATAAAAATAAAATTCAAAATGTATATTTTATAAATAATTAAATTAATATACATAAAAGAGGAAATCATTTTGAAAGCATAAACTTGACACTATTGGGAGTCAGGAACCATAAATAAAATGGCTAAAAGGACACTTCTGTTTAGTTATTTTTCCTTTTATTTTGACTTCCTGACTCAATTTACATAAGGCTTTTTGTTCTTTATTTAATTTTTGGTACTTAGTTCCTATGTCTCTGCATGAATAACCCTCTGCATATGCCTTTATTTGTATTCCTTTAGGGTTACTTAAATATGTATATATATGCAATTATTTCCCTGATACTTTTAAATTGAAAATTTTATTTATCTCTTTAAGCAAGTTTATTCTATTTGTTTTTCATGGAGTGACTTAATTTGATGTCTTTTAATATAATGTTTGAATTGTGATGTGATTTTTTTTGTTCTATTCTATTTCTAGAAAATAACTAAACCTCAGTCACAAGCATTTTGTCATAGTTCAGTTCATAATCTGTGTTCTGAAGATGTGCAGAAACCAATACTTTGTCTAATTATTGCAAATCACAAAACTTCACCTCCGTGCAAACTGTGTACATGTGGCATATGCCACCTTTCACTGCTAGGATGTATACCTGATGTTGAATATTCTTCTTATTTACACTTGAGTAAAACTCTACCTAGCTGACTGCTTTGGGTTTTTTTATTCAGGGAATAATTAAACATCCATTAGAATCCTTAGATATCCTTAGAATCCTTAGATAAAATGCATTAGCATTCTAACAAGGCCTTCTCATAGCATATGTAAAACACTAGTAGTTTGATACTGTATTTGAAAAAAAAATTTCATCAGTGATCATATTTCCAGGTTATTTGGTACTGGTTTATATGCAACATCTTGCCACAGACTTTAGAAGTTCCCAAGTTCCTGATGTTTTCCCATACTACTCAATAGGTCAGTAATTAGCTCAGTGTTTCCCTAACCAGTCAGGCTGCAAAAGTTCAGAGAATCTGGGAAAATTAAGAAACATGTAATTTCCATTAGCTACCTTTCTTTATCTGTTCATTTTAATTAAATAAAATGCCGATCAGTAAGTAAAAAGAAACTGAAGTCAGAGTTGGTCTAAGTGTTGATGATGAAACTGTCTCTCTGGGTCTTATTATAAAACTCTTTATTACAAACAAATTTCCTACTGTAATTGCTAAAAGTAGGTTTACTTGCTAATCAGTTTCAAGGGGCCTTATTAAAATTACGTTTCTCAGTTTCTTCTTGGGGACATATTAACTGAAACCAATCTCAACAGACATAAACTTTCAACTTAAGATGAATGTATGTGCAGTTTAGTTTGAGTATATTGAGATAATTATCTGATTCCCCAGGGCTGGCTGTGTCTTCTGCCTTGAAGCACCTTCCTTTGGGAGAGAAGATAGTTTAGTGGGAAGAGAAGTTTTGAAGAAGATCTAGATTTGTGCTCTGGTTTTTCTACCATCTACCCAATTCCTCCTGGGAAAGTCATAAACTTCAAGCCTCAATTAAGAAATAAAAGTACTACTTACAGCCCAGGGCAACTTTGAGGAGTAAATCTATAATGGATATTAAATCACCTTGCAAACTGAAAATTGAAGATACTCTAATAATTATCAGTAGAATGATAATAAAGATAATAATAACACTTACTAAAATTTATTGGGTGATATTTTGTGCCTGGCAAGGTACTAAAAAAAGTCTACATACATTATATCATTATTCTTTACAAAACACTATGGTGTAAAAAAAAAATGTTTTCACTTTTTACATAAGAGAGGCTCAGGTCAAACCTGATAAATGTGTTAGCTAATATTGAGATTCAAAGCGAAAATACACACACACACACACACACACACACACACACACACTATTTCAATATAAGAAATGATGCTGAAATTAGAGGGTGGCAGTAGAGGTTTTTAAAAAAAGCAAGGAAAATGATAAGATCTAAAGGGTAAATAGATACAAAATTTAGAAAGCAATATAAGGAGTTCATATATATGACCTGCACAGTAAGAAGGATAGCAGTAGTATTCACCAAGATAAAGCACACAAAATGAAAATCAGATTTGAGAATCTGGTCTTTGGTAGGTGGTACACGAGGTGCTTTAAGACATCCAACTCCAACTCTATTCTAGACATCTGGATATAAAACTTGAGCTGAAAGGAGGGGTCTAAGATAGATAAATAAATTTGAGATTCATTGATAAACGAAGTTGTGGGCATGAAGAAAGGGTCTAAGAGAGAGGAGTAACCAGAAGAAATAACAGTAGAAAAGTAGAGGCATAAAGTGAAATCAGTGTGGTAGGAGAAAAACAAAGAAAATGTGATCTCTACCCCAATCCTTTTAGCATTTTTTTACAATCTTAAAATTCATATGGAACCACAAAATAACTCAAATGGCTAAAGACATCTTGAGAAAGAAGAATAAAACTGAAGCATCAACATTCTTGATTTCAAGATATATCACAAAGATATAGTAATTAAAACAGCATGGCATTGTTCTAAAAACTGACATATAGATCAATAAAACAGAATAGAGCACCCAGAAATCCACTCATAAATATAAAATTAACTGATCTTTGACAAGGGTGTCTAGATATACATTGAGAAAGGGATGGTATCTTTAACAAATGGTGATGGGAAAACTGGATATCTATATGCTAACGTATGCAATTGAATCCTTCTCTAACACCATACAAAGAAATCAACTCAAAGTGAATTAAAGACCTAAACACAAGACTTGGAATGTTACAACTCCAAAAAAATATACAGAGGAAAATCATGGCTTGGGGTTTGCAGTGGTTTCTTGGATATGACACCAAAAGTACATGGAACAAAAGCAAAATTAGATACATGAGACTACATTAAACCACAAAGCTTCTGTGTGCAAAAGAAACAATCAACAGAGTGAAAGGTAACCTACAGACTGGAATAATATATTTTTAAATTATATATTTGATAAGTGGTTAATGTCCAAAATATGAGACCCTATAACTCAGCATCAAAATAGCCTGTGTAATCCAGTTAAGAACTTGAATAGACATTTCTCCAAAGAAGACTGCAAATGGAAAACAGGTGTATGAAAATATGGTCAATATCACTAATCATGGAGGGAATGCAAATCAAAACCACAATGAGATATCTCCTCACACTAGTTAGTATGACTATTATTAAAAAATTCTAAATGTTTGTGATGATGTAGAGAAATGGAAAGTTTTGAAGTGTTGGTGGGACTATAGATTGGCACAGCCACTATGAAAAATAGTATGGAGGTTTCTCAAAATATTAAAATAGAACTACCATATCGTTCATCTTTCCACTGTCCACTTTTAGATATACACCCAAAAGAATTGAACTCAGAATCTGAAAGAGATGTCTGCACTCCCATGTTCATTGCATCATCATTCACAATAGCTGTGATGTGGAAACAACTGAAATGTACATTGACAGATGATGGATACAGGAAATGTGGTATTGCTTGGCCAGTGTGGCTCAGTGGATTGAGCATCATCCCATGGATTAAGACATCCCAGTTCAATTCCTGTTCAAGGCACATAACCAGGTTGTGGGCTCGATCCCCAGCGGAGGGCTAGCAGGAGGCAGCTAATTGATGTTTCTCTCTCACATTGGTGTTTCTATCTCATTCCCCCTTCCTTTCTCTCTAAAAAAAATCAATAAAGACATATTTAAAAAAAGAAAATGTAGTATTACTTACAATGGAATATCATTCAGCCTTTAAAAAAGAAAGAAATTATGCCATATGCAACAACATTGATAAATCTGAAGGACATTATGCTAAGTAAAATAAGCCAGTCACAGTAGGATAAATACCATACTGTTCCATTTATATGCAGTATCTAAAATCATCAAACTCATAGACACAGAGTAGAGTGGGGGAGGCAAAAGTGAGAATTGTTCATTGGATAAAAAGGGTCAGTTACATAAGATAAATGCATTCCATAGATCTGTTGTACAACGTGTTGTCTATAGGTAACAATACTTTATTGTGTACTTAAACATTTGTTAAGAGGGTCAATCTCATGTTAAATGTTCTTACCACCAAGAAACACACACACACACACACACACACACACACACACAAAATGTGGTATCACAAATGACAAGAGACAAGGTACATTTTCAAATTTCAGAGGAAATCTAAAATTTTTTTAATGTTCACTGTATTGATCAATGGCTTAATAGCAACTGGCGTCAGTGGTGGAGGGCAAAGCAGGATTGGAAAGAGCAAAAGGTTGAGAAAAATTGGAAGCAGCCCTGGCTGGTTTGGCTCAGCTGTCGGAGTGTCAGCCTGCGGACCAGAGTCCTGGGATCGGTTCCTGCTAGGGGTATGTACCAAAACAAACAAACAAACAAAAAAAATTTAAAGTAGTAGATAACTTTTTAAAGAATGATGGCCACTGTTATAAATTTTGTTTAACACACATATATCTATTATATATAATATATATTTTATTTTAAAATATTTTTCTCATCTGAAATTTAAGAAGAAACTGGATTTTCCCATTAATAAACACATGATTTCTTTTCTATATAGATTCCCTAAGTCAAAGTCTAAAACTATGGTAGAAGTAGGTGTTCCAGGTAGGTTTTTGGAGTACCTTGGCTTTGTCTATGTTTCTGATTTATCTTAGTTTTTAAAGCAAATAGGTAGCTTTTGGACACTTACTACTTACTATAGAGTTTACAAAATCCTTCACATTTATCAATTCATTCAATATTCACAAAAACATAAAAGATGCACCATTTTTATTTGATTTTACAGTGGAAAAAATTGAGGCTTAAACAGAGTATGGATGTTGCCCAGGTTCTCATAAGTAAATTACTTAGAAGTTAAGTGCTCATCTTATCCTTTCACAAAACTTGAGTTCTTATTTAAATGAACCAAGGCTTGTGGCCTTTTTGTGTTTTCTGTACTGTAGCCTACTTTTGGCTTCATGAAAATAGTCTGATTGGTATACATGCAGTATGGTTCCTTCAGAAATACAGATAATTAAAATATATATAATTTTAACCATCAATATAATTTTTCTAGCTCATAACATTCTGAGAAAAACAGGAAGGAAAACATTACAGTTTTCAGTTATCCCTAGAGGTTCAATTTCAGACCCAAAGGAAGCTAGAAACTAATAAATCATCCAAACAACTACTGAATGAGCTCATAAAGAGCCAAGATCATAGCTAAGGAGGTGAGTCACATTGAGTTTATATGCAGTATGTATACTGAGCGGATCCCCAACCCTCCACTCTAACCTCCGTGAGCTGTCAAGATAATACCTCTAATATCGTCACTGCATTTTTCGCTCTCATACTCTCTGCTTTTGAGTACTTTATAAAGAGTATCTATTTGTACTTTTACTACTTAATCAGTTTTCAATTCTTTTAATTTCTGATTGTTTGAGTTTACAGAGCCTAAAGTACTTAATCTATATAGGTACTTTATATAGAATATAGAGTGGGGTATATAATAAAATGGGTAAGTCATAGTAGATTATTTTGATGTATTTTAAAGCTGTGGAACATGCACAAAATTGAGGCACAAAAAATAATATTGTTTCCTTTATGAATTACACATTTATATGTGCATAAGAACAACAATGGCCACAGAAACACTGAAGTATTAGTGTTGCCTCAGGATATTTTTTTTTTCCAGATACCATTTAACTTTTAACCAATATCCTCTCTTACTTTCTAAAATTACAAAGCAAAAGAGCTGGTAAGAAGACTATTCTGAGAGTAAAAAGACTGGGCAAACATTGCATGTCATTAGAGAGCTAAGGTGTCCTTTTTACCCACAAGATGACATGATTCAAGGTGAGAAGACACCAGTGATCACTTTTCCTCAACACTTGCGGGGACCATGGAAAGTATCATTTTTATTCTTCAACTTGCAACAAAATATGCCAGAATAAATGGCTGAAGCTAATACCACTTATGTCACTGAATTTATCCTCAAGGGAATTACAGACCAGCCAGAACTTCAGGCCCCATGCTTCGTGGTGTTTTTAGCCATCTATCTGATCACAGTGTTGGGTAACCTTGGATTGATAACCTTAATCAGGATTGATGCCCGACTCCACACACCTATGTATTATTTCCTCAGTCACTTGGCCTTTGTTGACCTCTGTTACTCTTCTGCTGTCACCCCGAAGATGATGGTAAATTTTGTGGTGAAATATAACATTATTTCTTTCCATGCTTGTGCAGTACAACTGGGTTGTTTTCTCACCTTCATGATCACCGAGTGTTTCCTCTTAGCTTCCATGGCCTATGATCGCTATGTCGCCATTTGCAGTCCCCTGCATTATTCAACTGTGATGTCAAAAAGAGTCTGTGTTCAACTGGTGGCAATTCCATACATATACAGCCTTCTGGTTGCTCTGTTCCATACTATTATCACCTTCTGCCTAACTTACTGTGGCCCCAATGTCATTAACCATTTCTACTGTGATGACATCCCCCTCCTGGCTCTGTCCTGCTCAGACACACACGTGAAGGAGATTCTGATCTTTGCCTTTGCTGGCTTTGATATGATCTGTTCTTCTTCCATTGTCCTCACCTCCTACATCTTTATCATTGCTAACATCCTAAGGATCCGCTCTACCCAGGGACGACTCAAGGCCATTTCTACCTGCGGCTCCCACATGGTGACTGTTACTATTTTCTATGGCACCCTGATCTTTATGTACCTGCAGCCCAAATCAAACCACTCCCTGGACACAGACAAAATGGCATCTGTGTTTTACACAGTGGTGATCCCCATGTTGAACCCCCTCATCTATAGTCTAAGGAACAAAGACGTAAAAGATGCCTCCAAAAAAGTCTTGAAAAAAGGTTGTGATACCTTAAAGACGTTAAAATTACGACAATAACAGTAACAAATGCTTTATTAAATTCAAAAGGGAAAGAAATCAAGCTTTCTTTTGCTAATATTTTAAGTAATTCTTTCCCAATCAACCAAAAATGTGACTGTTACTGCGGCAGAACTTGACATTTTTTTTTTTTTTTTATCCTCACCCGAGGACATTTTTCCATTTTTTGCACAGACAGAGTGGGAGGGAGAGAGAGGAAGAGAGAGAGAGGGAAACATCGATGAGAAAGGGACACATCGAGTGGCTGCCACCCGCACGACCAACCAGGGCCGGGGACAAACTGCAATTGAGGTACATGCCCTTAGCGGGAACTGAACCCGGTCTCTCCAGACCGCAGGTGGACGCTCTAACCACTGAGCCAAACCGGCCAGGGCTGAACTTGACATTTTCTACAAGGACCTAGGCCAGTCCTGGAAAGTAGTGTGATTCAAGTCCCATTCAGCTTTCAGAGACCACTGAAATTATGTTCAAACACAAACACACTTGCAAATATATACATGAGTATCCCAAGCAAAGGCAGTGGCCACTTTCTGTTAGAACTCTGGACTGTGGACCCAAGACTGGCTGGGTTTGAATTCCATCATCTTCCTTTATTAGCTGTGCAACCTTGGACAATTGGCCTGAAATCTGTGACTCTCTTTCCAATTTTAAGAAATAACAGGACCCAATTTATTGGTTTCTTTTGAGGATTAAACAAATTAACATTTATAAAATGTTTAGAAAGATATCCTGTGATAATAAGTGATATGTAAATGTTTGTGGTATAAACGTGGTATAGAATTAAAGATGAATTCATTGAGCACTTAAAAGCTTATTGGTCTTTAAGTAAAGATGAACCTAGTTAGGTTTCTACAACCTGCCAGGCACTTAATCAAGTAGTCTTACTTAACAAAATTAAACTAAACTAGAAGTGTGTGAGGTTTCACTTATGGGCTTCAATTATTTATAAATGCCTAAGGTCGTATAACTAGTTGTATGAAAATTCTAAATGCAAATCAAGGTTATCTGAATTTTGTTTTTCTGACACTGTAGGTTTTAAGAATAAGGGGTATTATAATATAGATTATATAGACTTACATCTGATCATCACTTTCATATTTTTAAAATATAACTTAAAGAACATAGTTATTTCTCTTTGTTGAAATAGAAATAATTGTGCCTGTTATTTATTCAATCACCCTTATAGAATTATGGCATACAATTTAAAAATCATGTGATTTGGTATGCTTTTATTTTGATATATCATAAAAGATAATCAAATTCATGATTTAATGTTATTTTATTTTATCATTTTAGAAGGAGATTGTGATAGTTTCAGCCATTGTATAGAGGACAGTGTGAGGTTTGCAATACAAGATAATTATTTCCTCTTCTGCACTTACTTTGTAAGTAACTGAGACATGCTGCCTGTAGGTACTTTTAGAACTTTGTGAGTTGAATAAATTCTCAGGTGTTTAAAGCAGTTTTGACAGAGAAACATGATGTTTCTATTCACCACAGTTTGTTTCCTGAATGTATGTTTATATGGACAGATAAACACACCTATTTTCACATATCACATATATGACAAATAGAAGCATCATAGACAGTCTCTTTTTTTACAGGTAAATAAATTCACACTTGTAGGATTTTGGTGCTTCACCTGACAAACACAGCTCTTCTGGAGTTTCTCTGCACCGTTCTGCTTCATAAAATGAGGAACACCAGTACTAGACACTAATTAAATGAAGTTTTCGCATCTTGACACAATTTTAACTCCTTACTATTAGTAATCATTTCCTAAGTTAAATCTGGCTTTTCTCAGGGAACAAGAAATTCAGTGCACCTGATAGACATGTTATTCAGCTTCTTCCTGGGCAGCTGCACACAGTACTGTGCAACCTCTAGTACTCCAGCCATTGCTCCAGATGGTTGGGCTCACCTCTTGAAACACTGAACAAGTGACAATTTTACTTCTTCATTCCCAATTTGGTTGCCTTTTATATCTTTCTCTTGCCTGATTGCTGTGGCTATAACTCCCAGTAGTATGTTAAATAAGAGTGGTGAGAGTGGACATCCTTGTATTCCTGATTTTAGAGGAAAAGCTTTTAGTTTTTCACCATTGAGTGTGATATTTAGCTGAGGTGTTGGAAGAAAGACACACAGAACAGTGGGACAGAATTGAGAGCCCAGAAATAAACCCACGTGTGTATGGGCAAATAATCTTTGACAAGGAGGCAAAAAAAAAAAAAAAAAAATGCATGGGAGGAAAGAAAGCTTCTTCAATAAATGGTGCTGGGAAAATTGGAAAGCCACATGCAAGAAAATAAAACTAGACTATAGTTTTTCCCCATATACAAAATTTTAATTAAAATAGATCAAGACCTAAATATAAGATCCGAAATAATGAATAACAAGGAAGAAACAAGGGTACTAAACTTAAGGACCTTGGTGTTAGAGAACATTTTATTAATTTGACAACAAAGTCAAGGAAAGAAAAGGTGAAAATAAATGAATGGGTCTGTATAAAACTTTAAAGCTTCTGCACAACAGAAAAATAGTCAACAAAACCAAAAGGCAACTAACTGAATGGGAGAAGATATTTGCAAACAACAGCTCTGACAAGGGGTTAGTATACAAAATATGTAAAGAACTCATACAACTCAACACCTAACAAACAAATTATTCAAATTAAAAATGGATTGAGGACCTGAGCAGACACTCTCAAGAGGACATGCAAATAGCCTACAGATATATGAAAAGATGCTCAACTTCACTAGCTACTAGAAAAATGCAAATCAAAATTACAATGAGCTATCACCTCACACCTGTTTGAATGGCTACTACCAATAAGACAAGCAATAACAAGTGTTTGAGTGGTGGTGGAGGAAAAAGAAGCCCTCATTCACTGCTATTAGGCATGTAAACTGGTAGAGCCACTATGGAAAACAGTATGGAAGCTTCTAAAAAAAATTAAGAATAGAGTTAGCATGTGACCCAACAACCCTTTTTTGGATATCTATCCACAACATTTGAAAACATTTATTTGCCAAGTCATATCCACTCCTATGTTCACTGAAGCATTATTCATGGTGGCCAAGACCTGTAAACAACTGAAGTGTCCTTTGATAGGTGATTGAATAAAGAAGATGTGGTACATATATCCACCGCAGACCTTAGTGGCCTAAGCAATGATTATTTATTATCTCTAATGATTCTGTAGGCTAACTAGACAGTCCTTTTCCACATGGTAGAAGCTGGGGTGGTAGTATGGTTTTTTGGACCATCATGACCTCACTCACATGGCTGACACTGGGTAAAGCCATCAGCTGGAGTGCTTTTGTTTTGTTGTGTTGTGTTTTGTTTTGTTTTTTAATCCTTACCCAAGGCTATTTTTTCATTCATCTTCCAACAGAGTTGGAGGCTGGGGGGTGGAGAGAGAGATAGAGAGAAAGATCAATGTGAGAGATACACATTGATTCGTTGCCTCCTGCATGACCCTGACCAAGGTCTGGACTGAACAACTGAGGTACATTGACTAGAATCAAACCTGCAACTCTTTGGTCCATAGGCCAACATTCTGACCACTGAGCAAAACTGGCCAGGGCATGGAGTACTTTGTGTTTTAATCCACATGACATTTCCATGTATCTAGCATGTGCTTCCAACAACATGGAGGTTAGGCTCGAACATTTAGCTTCCTCATGAAGAAAATGTATTCTTATGGAGAAAAAAGATCTAGTCATAGAAGTTATACAATGTAACATCACTTTTGAGCATTCTATTTTCTAAAGCAAGTACTAGGGCCAGGGTCCATAAGGGAGATAACTATACAAGTAAGTGAATGCAGGTAAAAAGATTCATTATAATTATTTCACTTGAGAATAATATATATATGGTAAATGGAATCAATAAAGTTTAGTTGCTTTATGATTATTATTTTTAAGAGTATGAACCACCCTACCCAGCCAGTATAGCTCAGTGGTTGAGTGTCGACCCATGCACCAAGAGGTCACTGGTTCGATTCACCATCAGGGCACATGCCCTGATGGTGGGCATGATCCCCAGTGCAGGGCATACAGGAGGCGGCCAGTCAATGTTCTCTCTCATTGATGTTTCTCTCTCTCTCTCCCTCTCCCTTTCTCGCTCTCTCTTATATCAATAAAGGAAAAAAAGAATATAAACCAACTTATCATTATTTTCTTATAATCAGAGGTTTTGTTTTATTTTGTCCTATAATCATCTGACCTAAGTAAAAAAAAAATCTTACAGTAATTATTTCCCAAACTTGACATCAAATGTTTTATTCTCTATATTAATTTTCTTAACCTTAGTTTCTCTACAAAAAAGAAAGAAAGAAAGAAAAAAATTAAATTACTTTACAGCAGACTTCTTCAGGATTTTGTGAACTCTTATCTTTCAAAGTGTTGTCCATCAGACTGGAGAACATTATACCAAGTCAAATAAACAAAACACAGAAGGACAATACTACATGATCTCATTTACATGTGGAGTTTCATGCAGCTGAACTCTTAGAAACAAAGGGTAGAATGGTAGTTGCCAAAGGCTGGGGGTGGGAAAGAGGAAATGTTGATCAAGGCATTCAAAGCTTCAGTTATATATGATGAATAAGAACTGGAGATACAATGTGCAGCAATGTGATTCTACCATATGCTAGTAGAAAAAGAAACAAATAAAAAAAATTAACATCAGTTGTCTATTGTGTGTTGGGTGTTATAGAATCTACCAACACATAATTCCAGGCTAGCACAATAGCAATCCAATGGCAGTGATTCATTTACAACCTGGTTGAAATGGCATTTGCAAATTATGTGAACAAGTGGTCCAGATTTTTATATCATGTATTTCTGCTGCACAGATTCCTTTCTGTCAGCACATGCTGTGGTTTCACAGGTTAGAGTTTCCAACTGACAGAATTCCAAATAAGATTTGGGCCTTGTGCAAAGGAGGGGTGCCACATTATATACAAAATAGAATTGGACTTTCACCTGATTATGGTCCTACTAAGAGGTGGCCCTGAAGGATACTGGTGAAAGCAAATTGTTCCAGTGGATAGAATATTTAACTTTCTCCTTCATATAGAGAAATTGTGACCTGAAGGAATGGATATACACCAGCAATTTTCAACCAGTGTGCCACAAGAATTACTAAAACATGCAATACAGCCCCTCCGTTGTGGCTCAGTGTTTGAGCATTGACCCATGCACCAAGAGGTCACCAGTTCAATTCCCAGTCAGGGCACATGCTCAGATTGTAGGCCAAATCCCTAGTGGGGGCATGCAGTAGGCAGTCAATCAATGTTCTCTCTCATTGATGTTTCTATTTGTCTCTCCCTCTACCTTCCTCTCTCTCTAAAATCAATAAAGAAAAAACAAACAAACAAACAAACAAAAAACATGCAATACCTGACTATTTAGTCAGGGGCTCTGTTCTCTTTTCCCTTTGATTGTCAAATAGAAAAATGACAACAGCCAACACAACAATAGCTGTCCAGTGTGAATGAGTCAAAATTATACCTTTTTTTTTTTTTGGTAAGATCAGCAAAAGATATATATTTTTGTTGTGTCCCTTATATTTACTAATTAGTTACCATGTACCGTAAGATAAAAAAGGTTGAAAATTGCTGATATGCACTGATTCATTGACAGTAATAGTGTTGGATAGTTGGTTAGGGTACTGGGAGTAACAAGTCTCCAAGAACATGGCATTCTAGGGGGAAGAATTTTAGATGACCTGGTAGGAGTGGACACAAAGCATGCTGATTTCATTCTTTAACTACTAAAGGGTAACCACAGTCTGGCCGGTGTGGCTCAGTGGTTGAGCATTGACCCATGCACCAAGAGGTTGCTGGTTCGATTCCCAGTCAGGGCACATGCTGAGGTTGTGGGTCAGATCCCCAGTGAGGGGCATGCAGGAGGAGGCCAGTCGATGTTCTCTCTCATTGATTTTCTCTCTCTCTCCCTCTCCCTTCCTCTCTCTCTAAAAAGAAGAAAAACAAAATGTAAAAATAAATAAATAAAGGACAACTGTAGCAGAGGAGGTCTGCAACAATGAGGAGGATCAGAGAACCTGTTATACAGATAACAGCCACCCTCTCTCCTTTCTTGCAATCCTAGGGCTTATGTAATGACAACATGAGTAGAGTAGCCACAGTGTCAATAATGAAGCCTATTCATGTACCCAATGACATGAGCCCCCTTCTACTATCAATGTTGTGGCCCATTTGTTAGAAACAGAGATCGATTCTGAATCCTAAATATGCCACCATGTCTTTGAGAGGCAAATCAGAATCACAGTGATAAGTTAATTATATCAGACTTCTTCAATATGAGAGGGAACAGGGGAAGAACAACTTGTACTTACCAAAATCAATAGGTTAATAAGGATTTTCCTTCCCAGCTGGCAGTGTCTGAGGAAGTATCACCTTTCTGCAATTTAAAACACTTTGTTCTTTAGAATAGTAAGTCATTCAATATTGCTTCAGAAGACAAAATACATTTCATGGCAATGAAAGTTTAACATGACCATGGCATATAATGAATGATCATGACATGTTTCTTATCATCAACAATCAGCTGCTTGGATAGAAAACTCAATGACATGTTGACAACTTAGCTAAGTCACCAGCTCAGAAAATGAACTTCTGACATTGGAGCACTAGCGTCCATGACACACTATAGGTTATGAACCAATGACAGTATAGGGTCTGGAAACAAAGAAGTTGTAATAAGATTGGCTGTTATTATTATTATACCTCATTAATAAATTTTTAAATGTGTGTCTCCTATCTTACAATGTTAGGCTCTTCTGGGTTATAGGTTTGGGATTACTGAGAGCAGATATTTCCACCAAGGTCTCAATTAGTGTTTTGATAAACTGGAATCTGTGAGTCCTTCATGGCAGTGGACCAGAAGGCAAGGAATGAAGTAGTGTGCTGACTAAGGTAATCAACTCTGCTAAATGTAAGAAGTTAGGGGAGCCAATGTACAACGGAGCCAGGAAAAGTATGTCTGAAACACAGAAATTCACAGGACATCTTTAGAACTACCATGTCTAATGATACTGTCACTATCAATGGGCAACTTCAAAAACTAAATTAACAAAGACTGGGCAATTAGGTTCTCAGTAACCAAGTAGAATAAAGTTTGTACCACTCCAGCCAGAAGTAATCAGTACAGCTAAAGTGCTGGCTGAATGTGAGGACATTCTAGAAGAGGTAGGGCTTGAATGATCAAGTTAAAATGTTCAACCAACATAGTTCATCAGTTGTTTGGGATAGTAAACATACTCTTACCATACAATCCAGCAATTGTTCTCCAAACAAGTTGAAAATATATCCAGACAAACATCTGCGCATAGGTATTTATAAAAGTTTTATTAATAATTGTCAAAACTTGGAAGCAACCAAGATGTCCTTCAGTAGAGGAATAAATAAATAAACTATGATACATCCAGAGAATGGAATATTATTCAGTACAAAGAGGAAATGAGCTATTAAGCCTTGAAAAGATATGGAGGAAGCTTAAGTGCATATTGCTACATGGAAAAAAAAAGGGGGGGCTACATACTGTATACATTTAACTCTGTGACATTCTGGGAAAGGCAAAACAATGAAGACAATAAAAAGATCAGTGGTTGCCAGGGCTGAGGATGGTAGGGACAAATAAATAGAGCACAGAATATTTTTAGGTCAGTAAATATATACTGAATAATATTACAGTAATAGATATAAGTCATTATACATTTTTTCAAACTCATGGAATTTACAATATGAATGAACCCTTAGATAAACTTGGGTAGTTATGATGTGTTGATGTAAGTTCATCAATTACAACAAATATTCCATATGCTTGTGAACAATGTTGATAATGGGGAGACTATGAATGTGTGATAGCAGGGGTATATGACAAATCTCTGTATCTTCTATCAATTCTGTTGCAAATCAAACCAGCTCTTAAAAAAGGAAGTCTTTAAAAAAATGTTCAATCATATTAATAGGGACCTTGTAAAGTGAAAAGTAAGGTCACTTTCCTGGTATTTTAAAATTAAATATTTCAGCGAAGCATCTTGTAATCCCCCCCCCCCCCAATACAACTATGGAGGAAAATCTTACCTGGTATCTGCAATATCATTTACATAGTTCATGTCTTTTGGACAACCTCAAATTCTCAATATTAGTGAAAAAACATAAAGTGATGATTATACGATACTTTATTCTTCATCTCCATTGTTGAAACACCTCATGGCCAAAAAGAGCAGATGATTTTTACCTTGTTTTTACAATTTAACATTTAAACAGGCAAACACTGACGAAATATCTACTATGTGTAGGCAAAACCAATAAAATATCTATTTTCATGGAAATATAGATCAGGAAACTAAATCCCAGAGGACAAAGGCTCCTGTACTTAATGACATAGTACTACTGTACAAGCTTTGATTTTAAATATATATAATACATACTTTACATATCTATCACTTCATTAGCAACAACAAAATTTATTGCTAATTACTAGAATATACCTCTCAATAATTTTTTCAAAGCATTTTTTACCTCCTGATTCCTCAAGCTGTAGATTAAAGGGTTTAGCAAAGGAATGACTACTGTATAGAATATTGAGGCAAATTTGTCTTTATCTAACGAGTGACTTGACTTGGGCTGAAGGTACATAAAAATGAGGGTCCCATAATACATGGTAATAGAAAACAGGTGAGAAGCACAGGTAGAAAAGGCTTTCTGTCTTCCTACAGCAGAATGGATCCTTAAGATGGCAAAGGCAATGAATACATAGGATATGAGAACAATGGTAAGAGAACAGAAAACATTGAACCCAGCAATGATTAACAACATCAACTCTTTGACTTGGGTGTCAGAACAGGCCAGAGCAATCAAGGGGACATCATCACAGTAAAACTGGTTGACCGAATTAGAGTCACAGAAAGACATGTGGAATGTCACCACTGCTTGTATGAGTCCCACAGTGAATCCATAGATATAAGAGCTAGTGACTATTTGGATGCAGAGTTTCCTGGGCATGAGAACTACATAGAGTAGAGGGTTGCAGATAGCCACATATCGATCATATGCCATGATAGACAGCATTAACAATTCCCAAACTGAAAATGTGATAAAGCAACACACTTGAGTGGCACATGCATAAAATGACATACTTTTAATTTCACGTAAGGAGATTACAAGTGTGTTTGGTGTGATGATGGAGGTACCACAGAAATCGACAAAAGCCAGATGAGAGAGGAAAAAATACATGGGTGTGTGAAGCTGAGGACTGACCTGAATTAGCACAATCAAACCCAGGTTACCCAAGGCAGTAACTAAGTACATCAGTAGGAATGCACAAAAGAGAATAACTTGAAGTTCTGGATTGTCTGTTAGGCCCAAGAGGATGAACTCAGTGACTGCTGAATGATTGCCTTTTGCCATGAAATAAACAATTCTAGAATAAACTCCTCTAGTACGCACGCTCTGAATAATCTTGACTCTATAAGATATAATCGAGTAAATGGATCACCAGGATGTTATGCTAAATTCAGTCAAAGCAGACTCTTAATAGGCACTCTGAATTATGTGTGGATTTTACTTGTGCTTTTGACATGAAAGGATTTAGTCCAGGCAGAAATTCCAAGATAGAAAATCCACTGTAAAAAAAAAAAAGTATTTTAATTAAAATGTTATAATCGATAGAATAGCAAAGTCTGTGTTGTACTTTTTTTTAACTGCAAAGAAAAAAAAGGAACATTAAAAATGTATGTGATTTTGAAAGCATATATAAAAATGATTTATTGAGTTGTAAGTTTATCTCATAAAATTATCATTTCATAAGAACATTAAAAATTACTAAAATTGTGTGGAAGATGTAAAATAAAGTTATAATAAATAGCACCAACAAAGGGTTAATATCCAAAATATATATAAAAAAAACTTATACAACTCAACACCAAACAAGCAGAAATCCAATTAAAAAATAGGGAGAGGACCTGAATAGACATTTTTCCCAAGAAGACATACAAATGGCCAACAGATATATGAAAAGATACTCAACTTCACTAGCTATTAAGGAAATACAAATCAAAACTATAATGCGGTACTATAACATACCTGTTAGAATAGCTATTATCAACAAGATATGTAATAAGTATTGAAGAGGTTGTGGAGAAAAAGGAACCCTCATTCACTGCTGGTGGAATGCAAATTGGTACAGCCACTATGAAAAACAGCATAGAGGTTCCTTACAAACTTAAGAATGGAGTTACCATATTACCTAGTAACTCCTCTTCCAAAAACTTTGAAATATTTATTCACAAAGACATATGCACCCCTGTGTTTATTGCAGCATTATTCACTGTGGCTAAGACATGTGAACAACTGAAGTGTCCTTTGATAAATGATTGGATAAAGAAGGTATGATACATATATACAATGGAATACTTAGTCATAAGAAATGATGAAATACTGCTATTTGTGTCAACATAGATGGATCTTGAAGATATCATGTTAAAAGAAACAAGTCAGACAGAGAAAGTAAAAAAACAGATGATTTCACTCATATGTAGGATATGAAACTGAAGGAAACAAATGAGCAAACAAGAAAAACAAACAAAAACTCATAGACACAGACAACAGGATGGTGGTTATCAGAGGGAAGGGGTCAAATATATGGTGAGAAAAGAAAATTTGACTTTGGTTGGTGGGCACACAATGCAACGTCCATATATATATGGTATCATAGAATTGTACACTTGAAATCTATATAACCTTATTAACCGATGTCACCCCAATAAATTAAAAAAATATATTAACATTGTTTATCTTTAGGCACACTATTTGCTATAATTTAAATTATTTTTTCTTACTCATCTCCATTTTTTTTATAATTTTAAAAAAGTTTTAAATGTTTTTATTGATTTTTAGAGAGAGAGGAAGGAAGAGGGAAAGACAGAAATATCAATCAGAGAGAAACATTGATCGGCTGCTTCCTGCATGCCCTCTGCCAGGGATGGAGCCGGCAACTCGGGCGTGTGCCCTGACCAGGAATCAAACCAGTGATCTCTCAGTGCACAGGTTAAAACTCAACCACTGAGCCATACTGGCTGAGCTTCATTTCTATTTTTTAAAATTCACATATAACATTGATATTGAGGACAAATAGGATTGTGAATTTTCTGGCTATGTCTTTTGGCAAAATACACATCAGTGAAAAATTTTTTCAGATTGTAAAACAACTTTTAATGATAAAGAGACATCATTTTAGCCTCTATCCTCCAGTATGTAAATGGTCCAAAGTGAATAGTATTTGGACAATATTTAGAAGATCTATATTTCACAAGACATTTTATAAACCCAAGCTGGATTCTAAATGCTTAAAAGCTAGTGGAATTGAAATTATCTTCTCCTTTCATAAGCAGAGCAAAAGATAAGTTAACTTGATCTTCCTACATCCCTACATTGTATCAGGTAACTTCTCATGAACCTTGTAAATGGTTTAGACAGATAAAACATAATAAATATAAAAAGCATCACCCTTTCTTTCTTTCTTTTTTAAAAAATCCTCACTCGAGGACATTTTCCCATTTTTTGTTCAGGTAGAGTGGGAGGGAGAGAGGAACAGAGAGAGAGAGAGAGAAACATCGATGTGAAAGGAACACATCTAGTGGCTGCCACCCGCACAACCAACCAGGGCCGGGGACAAACTGCAACCGAGGTACGCGCCCCTAGCGGGAACCGAACCCGGGTCTCTCAGGACCGAAGGCCGACGCTCTAACCGCTGAGCCAAACCGACCAGGGTGCATCACCCTTTCTTAAATTTTGGTTGACATCTCACTGGAAACTTTATCTTGATTACACCTTTATCTTTTCTCTTTCTTTCACTACTTTTTAACCAAACATCTCAGAACAGACATCTACCCCCAATTTCTCAATCATATTTATAACTTAACCAAGGATAACCCACTTTCTTTTCCCATTAAACCCAGAAATCCCCTCACCAAGTTTACTACTTCCTTATTCCCAAATGCAATAAAGCCCTTTAATTTCCAGAACAAAGAAGTCTCTGAGTTTATTACTCATCCATTTAATTATGTACCTTGGAGGCTCTGCTTTTATTGTCCATGCATTAGACATGTTCTTCAAGCTCTTTCCAAAGCCCCCACTGTTTCTTCCTTTCACCTTCTGGTTCTGGATTCTATCCAATCCTATGTCTTCAATAGGCATATATATGCTGATTATGCATGAATATATATACTTCTATTTTAGATCTCTTTTATCCATTCCAGCTTTATATATCTAAGTGCTTCCCAGAAATGACCACTTGGATATTCCATATGTCCATCAAAAGTATCACATGCAGAAAAGAACTTGGTGTCTCCATTGGACCTAACACTGAAGACCTGGAGAATATATTTCTTTCTCAAAGAATAGCACCATTATCCATTCAGTTTTCCAAGTCAGAGTCCAATTAGTTTTTACTATACTTTTCTGTTCCTCATGCTAATATGCAATTTGTCTCCAATTTCTAAAAATTTTCTACCTTATACATTTTTCAAGTCTGTTCATCTTTATCGTTTCCTTGAACCAATCACAAGAGCTGTATGTTTTGTATTGCATCTGACTTGTAACTTTCATTTTTGCCTCTAGTCTTTCAAACTGCTCTCTGTTCCTCATATTTGTAAACTTTTACAGATGCAAACTTTTTTCTTATATTCTGATTAAATTCTTCAATGTTGTCCCATTGTCCTTAAGATAAATTCCAAGGTCTTTACTGAGGCTGACATAAATCTTGAAAATCTAGTTCCCTCATCTCAGATCAGGCTGATCTCTTCTGATATTCTTCATAGAGTTCCAAAGTGACAGATATTTCAAACTACTAAAATTACTCAACTGTGAGCCAGAATTTTATACATGCATTATTCTTGTCCCAGAACACTTTTATTTTGCCACCATTTTGTTTGCTGGGTTCTCTTTCTGCTTGATTTTCTGTGATCTGTTAAATCACTTCCTCTTGGAGGTTTTTATGACTTTTCAGACCAGGTTAAGAGTCCCTCATACATACTTCTTTTGCACCCCCTGATTCCTTTATCATAGCACTTGCCACGCTATGTTGCAACCAATTGTTAACATGTCTGTAACACATCCTAAACTCGAAACTCTTACTGTTAAGCAATAATATTTCTATTGTATACTCAATTAGTCTCCTATCTCTAACAGTATCTAGTACACAGAAGATGATTAACAGCTCTCTGTTAAATTATTAAGTGAATAAAATTTATAATTATATACTCTGTTATATATAATATTAGACATTTAACTTAGCTGGGGATTCAAACAATCATGATACTGACTGAAAATGCTCACAATACAGCAAGTTAAAAAGAGTAGCATGCTAAATAGGTTATATAGTGATAAAATATTTCTGTCTTTTCACATTACATGTTATGACCTAAAAATCATAAATTCACACAGAAAAAATACTCAAATCATATGTGCCAAATGTTTATAGTAGTTATGTCTATGAGGTGATATTGGGGTTGGTCTTTCCTTCCTTCCTCCTCTCTCCCTTCCTTCCTTCTTTTCCATTCATTTTAATTATCCATTCCATTATGCCCTGTATTCTATTTTGAGAAACTTGATTTCAATTTCATATATACTTTAATTTTATAATTGTTCTATGTTTATAAATATTGCCAACTTAACTTTTCATGTTGGTATTCCTATAACTTGTGCCCATATAGACGTTTAAAATATTCCTAATTATTGACCACTAAAAAATAATCTCACATTTTTGGGGGAAATGTTTTAGTATGATATGTTCCACAGGTGATCTAATTGGTTAGCAAGTTTGAAGTACTCTGAGGCTAGCCAAAGAACATATCTGCATATGTTCATAGCCCATGGACACAGACAACAATATGGTGAAGGCCGGCGGGGAGGCGGGTACAAGAATGCCTGAGTTGAGGGGGGCACGGGGGTGGGGTGGGGGACATCTATAAGAGTGTCAACAATAAACAAAAAGAAACCCTAGCCCTGGCTGGTTTAGCTCAGCACTTAGAGCGTCGGCCCATGGACCATTGAGTCTCGGATTTGATTCTGGTCAAGGGCATGTACCTCAGTTGCGGTTTGTCCCCCACCCTGGTTGGGGTCATGCGGGAATCAACCAGTCAATGTGTCTCACTCACATCGATGTTTCTCTCCCTCTCCCTTTCACTCCATCTGAACAAAAAAATGGAAAAATATCCTCGGGTGATGATTAAAAAAAAGAAAGAAAGAAACACTAAGCTGTTTATAATTACAAAAAAAAAAAAAACTTCTCCAATTGAAAACAAATATCTTCAAAAAATGACAAAACCAATTTATAAAAACATTATCAAATTTTAAGTAAAAATCATGACAATTTTTCTGCTATAGTAATAGTTACATAGCAAGTCTTCAGTTTTAACCTGAAATTCTTTTTTTTATTAATTTGTTTTCGTTACAGATGTTTCTCCTTTAACCTGAAATGCTTAAACTTTACTTTGAATAGTTTTCTAAGTGTTCAACACTTTAAATTTAAGAGTAGTAAATATAAAAATTATGAATTTTAAAAGTCTGTTTGTCTTAAATGTTTTTTATCCATTGTCTGTTTTGATCCTGTGACAATAGATATAGCAACTGACAATGTTTTCACCCTCATATTGCTGCAGAAACTGAGGCATGCATAAATGGAATAAATTGTCAGAGATCTTTTGATGTAGGAAGTAAACTCCAAGGAATCGATACTCTTTCATAGAACCGCTGTGGCACAGTCAATGTACCAGCCCAAAAGGAGGCTGTGAATTTTCTTGACTTAATGATAAGTTTTTGGTACATAGAATACAGACTCAAAATCTACCACAGGAGCTTTGTGAGAAAAGAGGGAGCCACTGAAACCTTCAAATGGGAGGTAAATGTATTTAAATAGAAGACGTGGAAAGAAACATTGAGAACTGTGGATCAGACTAACCCTTTGCCTCTATGATCCATCAAAATATATAGTAAAATAAAAGTGGACCCTGACCCAATAATTTTTTAAGGAATATTTTTATTTGAATGTAATCTCTCTCTGGGTATTAATAACTATTTTCTAGTCTTTTGTCATTAAGCATTCAAATGACCCTTAGATAATTGCCAATGATACATCAGATAAGGGGTTAATTTCCAAAATATATAGAGTGCTCATACAACTCAACAAAAGGAAGACAAAGAACTCAATTTAAAAAATGGGCAGAGGAGATTTTAAAAGATTTTTAAATGATTTGTGTGAGTTGCAAACTCAAAAACATTTTCTGTGTAACTGAAAATTGTAAAATCATCATTGAATTTATTTGAAGCATATCGACAGCTTTAACTCTATCTATATCACAATTACGTATGGTAATTCTCATTTATCAATTGCTCCCTCACATTCATTATGAGAGTTGGGATGAAAACTCATGTTTTTAGGCTCATAGAAAGAAAATGATGAAATGCAAGTGCTCACAATTTATTATTACCTTTTTTCATGTTCTTTAAAAAGACTCCAAATTTAGTGTCATTTAATTGATAAATAAATGTGTGAGCGCCTACACATTCTACAGAGCCATTCTTTGACAATATGCATATATTCTTTTCACCAGGCTGCATTGCTGGGTCCATTGTATTATAGGCTATAACATAATCAATAGTAACTAACTTACCCAAGGATTGCCCAATATAACTGCATATGATCCTGTTACTGGCAAAATGGTTTATATATTTCAATTATTTTGAATATATTTGTTTAGAATGTATGATGCCCCTGTGGGATTCTATCCTTGAATTAGATTGATTGCTTTTTTTTTTTTTTTTTTAAGATAACTGGAAAAAATATAATGAGGTCTCAAAGGCATAAAAAACAAAACAACAACAACAAAAAACAGTTTTCTCAAAGACTCTTTTGAGACCAAACCAGACTTTCAGGTAAGTAGAAAGCCACATTAAATTAATTATATAAATAAAGTTATTCTCCTTAATAAAAACAACTTGTTAAATGTATAAATATGAAAACGTCTTATATTGTCTTATTTTTTTTCCCCCAAGAAATTACCAAATCAGGAAAAGATTAGTTAGACTATGCATCTTTGCTTTTGTTGTGGGATATTGTTAATGCAACCAGAGAATCTTGAACTGGGTGATTTTGGAGGAGTGAAGGGTCTGAACTTTAGTCTCCATTCTGCTTGTAACTAGTTATATATTCAGGTTATGGCTTTTTATGCATTATTTTATTTGAGAAATGAGGAAATTGATATACATTCTTATGAACCAAATAATTAATTATTTTTAATACATTATCTATTTGAAAAATGAGATAATACTGGTAAATTCTTATGGTTACTTTTACTTTTAGAAATGTCTTTATAGATGAACATCTCTAGAAAATTTCATTATTAGTAGGACAAATAATAGAAATCCCATATTAAGGCTAGGCATGGACAGGTGAACACCTGAAGTGTCCCTTGATAGATGATTGGATAAAGATGTCATACATATACATAAAATATAATACTGCTCAGCCAAACAAAAGATGAAATACTATCATTCGCAACAATATGGACAGGTCTTTAGAATATTCTGTTAAGGAAAATATGTCAGTCACAAAAAGGTAAGAACCATATGATTTCACTCATATGTAGGATAGAAAATTGAAAGCAACAAATGAACAAACAAGAAAAACAAGCAAACAAAGCTCACAGACAGGAACAACAACATGGTGGCCACCGGAGGGAAGGGGCGTGGGGGCAGTAAAGGGTAAAGGGGGTCAAATATGGTGATGGAAGATGATTTGACTTTGGGCAGTGGGCACACAATGCAATATACAGATCATGTATCACAGAAATCTACACTTGAAATCTGTATAATCTTACTAACCAATGTCACCCCAATAAATCAAAAAAGAAGACTACGCAATCTGATAGTTTTAAAAAAGAGAAAAATCACACCATAAAGATAAGATCTATTTTATGTGCTTGAGCCACTTTCTTAGTTTCACGAACAGAAAAGTCTGGTTTCCGTTGATGGCGACTTTCTTCAGGGCTCCTTTCACCTCCTTGTTCCTGAGGCTGTAGATCAAGGGGTTCAGCATGGGAATGATCACTGTGTAGAAGACAGAGGCCATCTTATCTGTGTCAAGGGCATGGTTAGAGCTTGGCTGTAAGTACATAAAGATCAGTGTCCCGTAGAATATGGTGACCGCCAGCATGTGGGAGCCACATGTAGAGAAGGCTTTGCGTCTCCCCTCAGCTGAGCGCATCCTCAGGATGGCAGAAATAATAAACACGTAGGAGACAAAGACAACCAGAAGGGAAGAAATGAACATGATACCAGCACAGGCAAAGATCCATAGCTGTTTGGAATGAGTGTCTGAGCAAGTTAGCCTGAGGAGAGGCATGTCATCACAGTAGAAATGATTGATGACATTGGAGTGGCAATAGGAGAGGCGAAAGGTGAGCAGGGTATGAAACAGAGCCACCAGAAAGCTATAGCTATAGGGAGCGGCCACAAGCTGAATGCAGATTCCTGGGGACATTATAACCATGTAGAGGAGAGGGTTACAAATGGCCACATATCGGTCATAGGCCATGGAAGCAAGAAGCAAGCATTCGGCTGTCATGAAGGCCAGAAAGCAGCCCAACTGAGCAGCACAGGCATTGAAGGAGATAACATTTTGTTGGTACAAAAAATTCCCAAGCATTTTGGGTGTAATGACAGAGGTATAACAGAAATCGACAAAAGCCAGGTTGCTAAGGAAGAAGTACATTGGTGTGTTGAGTTTTGCATCTGTTCTAATGATTAGGATCAAACCCAGGTTGCCTACTACTGTAAAGAGGTAGATGGATAAGAAAACCACAAAGAGAGGCATCTTCAGGTCCTGACGATCGGTGAGGCCCACGAGAATAAACTCTTTTACCTGAGTGCAATTGATCTGGGCCATCTGCCTCAGTGTGTCTGGATGGAGAGAGGAGAATTAAATCCATATTAACCAAATTAACCTTAAAACTCTAATAATTTTTTTTATACCTTAACATCCTGAAAATCAATTTTATTATAATTATGAAGGCACTAATATTAAAATGATTAGTAGTATACTTGAAATCTGAGATGGGACGAAGAGCAAAAGTAGATGTTTTGGAGGAAGGACATTTTTTTCACCACATCAATTGTGTTTATGAAGTTAAGAGTTGTGTGGTAAGATCCAGTCCACACTTGCTTTCTGTTGAAAGCTCTTGTGCACTATGTTTAAAATTTAACGTTGATTTTTCAAACCTTGATGACTATTATTGGTATTGAAAAAACCTTAACGTTAATAGCAAAACAGAAAATGAATCTTCTGCAGTGATGTCACGCTGACAAACCTGTCGTCTAGGCAGTGTGGTACAAACGCCTCCTCACTGCAGTGCCGACAGAGACAGAATGCTCTCTGTGTTCTGCACTCAGTCCTTACCACAGAGAGGTCACCGTTTTTGGTTGCCACATGATCCTCTTAGTTGCATTAATCCTGCAAATACTGAAAATGGGTAACTTTGTGGAAGACACAGTAGCATGTTTTATGGGTGTTTATGTACATCGTGTCTTATCACACCCATTTCACAGATGGCGTCTCAGAGAGGTCAAGCCTTTGAAGTGAGCTCAGACAGCGAGTCTGTAGCACAGCTGGATCTCCAACCTCTGTGTTTCTAATGCAGTAGCCCACCCACTATTATATTCTCAATACAGGAATAGCAAATTTATTCTGTCCTCACATGCCTACATTTCTCCTAATGTTTCTTGTGATAGTATTTCACAGACATTTTTATATGTAAAGCATCAACTTACCTGATCAAGAGCAATGAAGATCAGCAAATTTAAAAGCATTTTGCTTACTTTAAATAAAAGTGATATCTGCTTTCTAATAGATTTATATCAACATACATGACTCCGATTACTTTGTCGTTCATTGATTTAAAAACATATAGATTTAAATTATATTTATGTTAATTTTTATTTCTTGACTGTATTATTCTAAACAAAATATCTTTATATTTTTACATATATTTTGGACTGTTGTCCATAATTGGAAAATAAACATCAATCTAAGGTATGGTTTAGGACAGGGTGACATATTAAAAAAGCACAAAGAATCTGTTACTAAATTTATAATGTCGTATGTCATATTTCTTTCTCTTTTTCTTTCCTCATATGGATAATTGAAAACAATTTTTAGGAAACTAATAAATTGCTTTGTACACAATGGACATGTGTTGGTATATTGGACCGACAAAATAACTGTTATTTACTGTCTTTCTAATGTCTAATGGTTTTTCTATGCTACACTTCTTGCTCAGGCACTTTAAAAAAAATTGTATGCAACCTCCTGAATGATAGAAAATATTTATAAATCATGTACATATAATAAGGGGTTGACATCCAAAATATATAAAGAAATCATACAGCTCAATAGTAAAAAACAAACAACAATAAAAAGCTAAACAATTGGATTAACAAATGAGCAGAAGATCTAAATACTAGACATTTTTCCAAAAAAGACACACAGATGGCCAATAGGCACGTGGATAGATGCTCGAGCTCACTAGTCATCAAGGAAGTGCAAATCAAAACCACCATGAGATACCCCGTCACACCCGGTAGAATAGCTATTATCAAAAAGACAAGAAATCACAAGGGTTGGTGAGAATGTGGAAAAAAGAGAACCCCTGTGCACTATTGATGAGAATGTAAATTGGTACAAACACTACGGAAAACAATACGGAGTTTCCTTAAACAATTAAAAATTGAACTACCATATGATCTGGCAATTCCACTTTGGGGTATTTATCTGAAGAAAATGAATACATTAATATTGATCACTGCTGCCGATTACCATCATGAGATAGGTAGGGCATTAAAGCTTCGAAAAGCCTAATTTGTGGTCTTACAATATATAAAGTGTATTTTAAAACAAATAAGCAACTATTTAATTGGAAACCTGGTTTCCAGTGCCAAGATGCCAGGTAAGGCTTCACAGTTTGGCAGCTGTTAGAGCTTCAGCATGTCATCTCACCGTATCTTGATGCACACATATTTGAGAGTAAATTATATATGGCCTTTTACAATCTAAACCAAATACTTATGGTGTGTTAAAAATTATAAAATATTGAATATAATATATTCAAATTATACTCACATCTCTTCTCTTCTGCCACAACCAACACATAGTAATCTAACCAGAACATTTGTTTTGTGATCTTTAACTACTACATACCCTTACATGCTTCCTTACTTTAAAAAATGCTTTTTTCTATGCTCATCTCTCCTAGGTGTATAGAGAATAAAGAGTTCAAGGGAAAAGTCCTAATATCCTAATTATCCTTCAAGGCCTACCAACATCACATCTCTTCCACAGAGACTTCTCTGGTTTCTAATTCCCATGCTCTGATACCTAACAGTTTTCCTCTTGTGCTGGAGAACAGTTACACATAACTCAGTTATATAACATTTCACATTTATAGCAGCTATCTGTTCCCACATTATCCTCTTGATAGGTTGTAGACTTCATGGGCAAAAGCATGACTTTTTCATGCATATCCTACTGTACCCCTTCTACATGCTTGGTGATGGAAAATTAATTATTCATTTTTGTACTAATATTTCAATATGCATTCTCCTTTCTCATAATTAATGGATTTTACTTTTGTCTAATGTATGAAGGGATATATTGATGACTTAATTTCAATACTTTTACTTCTCATCATAGGTAAAATTATTAGCTTTTACAAAAATGAGAAGAGTTTTGACATAAATTACAGTCTCGCCAGTTAAGTGCCTGACTTATCCAAATGGTATAATAGATTCTGTTGTGGAGATCTTAAACCTTATTTTCATTTCAAACTGATAAGAATTATATTTATATAATAGCATGGATATCTATACAGAAATAAAATTAGAATACTCTTTACCCTATTTTCAGAAAATGCCACCTCAAATGTTCCATTTTAAAAACAGTCTATTCTCACCCTGGCCAGTTTGGCTCAGCGGTTAGAGCATCGGCCTGTGGTCCGGGGAGACCCGGGTTCGGTTCCCACTAAGGGTGTGTACCTCGGTTGTAGTTTGTCCCCGGCCCTGGTTGTCCCTGGGCAGGTGGCAGCCACTCGATGTGTCCCTTTCACGTTGATGTTTCTCTCTCTCTCTCCCTCCCACTCCACCTGAAGAAAAAAATGGAAAAATGTCCTTGGATGAAGATAAAAATAAATAAAATAAAACAGTCTATTCTATTTTATTTTTAAAATGCCTATCTTGATCCCAATTTTAAAACACAGCCCTTGAATCTACCTGAGTAGATAGCATCCCAATTTCTTCTCTAAGTGGGTTTGGGCAGCAACCAATTGCTGGGTTTTGTCAGTGACTCTATCCCAAGGGATCTTCCTAAGAGTATGATGCAAGTAAAATCATCAGAAAAATTACAGTGCATACCCCACGGAGATCCCAAGGCAGACTGGAAAATTAACATTATCTCCGGGTTTGAGGAAATGCACATCTACAGCTCTTCCTATAGTATGACATGATTACCCTAAAACTTGTTTAGGAAACAATTGTTTAGGGCAGGCTTTCTCAACCTCAGCACTGTTATCATTTGGGGCTGGATAATTTTGTGTGAGAGACTTTCTTGTGCATTATAGATCGTGTAGTAGCATCCCTGGCCTCAACACTCTGCAATAGTGTTCCTTGATCACCCCTTTGTCACAATGCAAATCAATAATATTTGCAGACGTTGCCAAATGTCCCCTGGGGGAAAAATCACTTCCGGTTGACATCACTAGTTTACAGTGGTCTCTTGGCATCTAATTTGAAATGTATTATTAAAACACTCTTATAATCCTAAACTGGATGTTCAGAATGCCTTCCCTTTTCTCTATTCTTGGCCAATAACTAGTTATGTAACTAACAGATGAGGTAATATAAATTTTAATATATATTTAATTTGAAAAATAACACAATGTAACTTGTTACAGTACTTGCTACACATACATTTTAATTTTAAGTCACACTTGCTTACAAAGAATTCAGAGAATTGTTTCATTTTACAGTGAACAAATCTTTATTGAGAACCAAGATCAAGACAATTGACCACATTTGGTTACAGAGGAAAAACACAGATCATGAAGGACAGGTCACTTTTGTACAGTCAAATTATTTTTTAAATTTCAGGAACACAGAAGCCTGGTTTCTGTTGATGGAGACTTTCTTCAAGGCCTCTTTCACGTCCTTATTCCTGAGGCTGTAGATCAAGGGGTTCAGCATGGGAATGACCACTGTGTAGAAGACAGAGGCCTTCTTATCTGTGTCAAGGGCATGGTTAGAGCTTGGCTGTAAGTACATAAAGATCAGTGTCCCGTAGAATATGGTGACCGCCAGCATGTGGGAGCCACATGTAGAGAAGGCTTTGCGTCTCCCATCGGCTGAGCGCATTCTCAGGATGGCAGAAATAATAAACACGTAGGAGACAAAGATAATGAGAACACAGGAAATGAACGTGATACCAGCACAGGCAAAGATCCATAGCTGTTTGGAATGAGTGTCTGAGCAAGTTAGCCTGAGGAGAGGCATGTCATCACAGTAGAAATGATTGATGACATTGGAGTGGCAATAGGAGAGGCGAAAGGTGAGCATGGTGTGAAACAGAGCCATCAGAAAGCTATAGCTATAGGGAGCAGCCACAAGCTGAATGCAGATTCCTGGGGACATTATAACCATGTAGAGGAGAGGGTTACAAATGGCCACATATCGGTCATAGGCCATGGAAGCAAGAAGCATGCATTCGGCTATCATGAAGGCCAGAAAGCAGCCCAACTGAGCAGCACAGGCATTGAAGGAGATAACATTTTGTTGGTACAAAAAATTCCCAAGCATTTTGGGTGTAATGACAGAGGTATAACAGAAATCGACAAAAGCCAGGTTGCTAAGGAAGAAGTACATTGGTGTGTTGAGTTTTGCATCTGTTCTAATGATTAGGATCAAACCCAGGTTGCCTACTACTGTAAAGAGGTAGATGGATAAGAAAACCACAAAGAGAGGCATCTTCAGGTCCTGCCGATCGGTGAGGCCCACAAGAATAAACTCTGTTACCTGAGTGCAATTGATCTGGGCCATATCTCTTCAAGGCATCTGAATGAGGAAGTAGAGAAAAGAGAAATTCAAGTTGCCATTCCCAGGAGTAGTGATTTTATACTTAATATGTTATGGAGAGGTTTTGTGGCTAAGAGATTGATAGCACACTGGGAGATTGGGAACAGGATGAGTAGCAGACAGAGCTATATCCCAAGTCCATTGTATATGCTAAGGTGGGTCTGTGGAATAGTCTACATTGCCTTGGTTTCCAAGGTCTTATTTATTAAGCCATTTAAAACTATAAGCTGCCTTGTTAAAATTGTTAAGCTATTATTTTTATTGAAAAAATGTTAACATAAATATCATAAAGGAAAACAAATCTTCAGTGGCACCACTGTGGCAGATATCATGGTACCTGTGTGGAGTTGTGTTCCAATACTGTTAGAAACATAGCTTTTTTTCTTTTCTATTTTATGGTAATAATTTATCACTTAAAGGTCACTACAATTTACAAAATAATCTCTATCATTATGTTAATAATTCAAATACTAAACATGGGTAAGTATGGCCCAGCTGGTGTGGCTCAGTGGTTAAGCACTGACCCATGCACCAAGAGGTCACTGGTTCAATTCCCGGTCAGGGCACATGCCCAAGTTGTGGGCCAAATTTCCAGTGGGGAGTATGTAGGAGGTGGCCAATCAATGTTCTCTCTTATTGATGTTTCTATCTCTCTCTTCCTCTCCCTTCCTCTCTCTCTGATATCAATAAGGAAAAAAATTTAAAAATGGGTAAGTATGGAAGGTATAATAAGGCAATAATTTACATCATTTTATGTCACTGAATATTAAATAAAAACCACATTATTATGCCCACTTTGCAGATGAGAAAGAGGAGATTGAAAAAGAAACACCCAAAACAAAATCATGTGGCTGGTGTAAAAGTTAGCTGTGTTCAAGCCCATGTGTTTCTGACTTGGGGGCACAGACCTCATCGCTATGCTCTCGGTATTGCATACCTTATTTATTCTGCTGCTAGAAACAAACTATTTCTACGTTTTGATTGCTGTAGTATTGAAAAAACATGTTTATGTCTAAAGATACATGATCAAAAAGAATTAATCCTCATATAAATTTATGATATACTATAATTTAGAATAAAATTAATATTTTCTTTCCAAACATTTAGAAACGTATGTCTCTTTAAAAACCAATATATAATTTTTTTCAACTTTTCTATTTTTTATTGAAGACATATTTCTGTGGTTTGTGGTAAAAACAGTTTGAGTCTGAAAGCATGGCGGTACTAATATATTCAGAATAATACTCTCATTAGCTGGTATACATCTATCTAGTACGTTCTTCTGTGCTCTACTAAATCAAATAATACTGATCAAGATGCTGAAAAATGAATTCATGATCTACTAGTAGTTATAAACACAGTTTCAAAAGCTGCACTTGATCCATAGAACACCATCACCATTTTCACCAATTCAGGTAGATAAGCAATTTACCTATAAACTCCAAGAGGCACTTTCTACTCTGATCTGAATATTCTATCCTTAACATTTGTCTTGATTACGTCTAATTTCCACCTCCTTAGGAGCCTATTTCAATTATCTCACTCCCGCATTTAATAATATATATTGGAAACTATTAATTCCCAGACACCAGAGTCTGAAGATAAAGCATTGAAAAGGCAGACAATGGACTAGACTGGAAAGAAAGAAAACTTTATCCAAATTTCCTTTTTTTTTTTTTTTATAAATTTTTATTTATTTTTTTGTTACAGATACTTTACCTTTTTACCCCATTGGCACCCCCCACCCCACCCCACCTCCGCCCTGTCCCCAGCTTAGTTGTCCATGTCCATTGGTGATGCAAAGATGCATATAAGTTCTGTGGTCCATCTCTTCCCACCCCCCCCATCCCCATCCCCTCTTCTGAGGGATGTCAGTCTGTGCCCTACTTCCATGTGTCTGGGTCTACTGTAGTCCTCAGACTGTTACGTTCATTATATTCCGTATATAAGTGAGATCATGTGGTATTTGCCTTTTTTTTTTTCCTGGTCTCTTTTGTGCTCATTTTTTAAAAATTTTATTTCCAAAACAAAAAGAACAAAACTCTGACATATATATATACAAATTATTTTACTTTATAAAAAGTAAAGCATGAATTACATTTGAAAGCTTATGTGACTTGTCACAATCTAAACGATTTTATAATCTCCACTCCATTCATCATCTTCCAACATCAGTGGACATTCACTGGTACAATTAATATAATTGATTTCCATTTGTCAATAACATTCCCTTCTATGCTTCTCTACTTTTGTTCTTGTCATTCCCAGTCTCCTTCCTTCCCATAAAAATAAATTAAAATAAATCAATAGAAAAGAAATCGATAGTTGAAGGGAAAATTCTATTTATCCCTTAAGGACTATTGAAGTATTTGAAGAGCTACTTTCCACATTGAGTTCCATATATCATATTTGTGTTCTAAAATCACTTTAGCCATACTTCAGTTATATTTATACTCATATTTATAACAAACATATGTTTCCATACTACCCCTGATAGACATTAGACAGTTTACGGTCAAGAGCCATGCTTATTCATCCTTAACTTCTAGACCTGGTCCTAACTTTAATTAACTACATGAGTTCTGGCCAGTTTGGCTCAGCAGTTAGAGTATCAGCCTGAGGACCTAAGGGTCTTGGATTCAATTCTGGTCAAAGGCATGCACCTGGGTTACAGGTTTGATTCCCCAGCCCAGATGAGAGTCGTGAGGGAGGCAATGAGTCAATGTCTCTCTCACATCGATATTTCTCTCTCTCTTTCTCTCTCACTTTCTCTCTCTCCCTTCCACTTTCTCTAAAAATCAATGGAAAAAATATCCTTGGGTGAAGATTAACAACAACAACAAAAATAATTAACTACATGAACTTGGGAAAATCACTTGAAATCCAGCTTACTCATGTACTTATGTAAAAAAAAGTGATTCAACTCTTCAGTTCCTTCCATTCCTCCATTGTGCTTACCGTTTCAAACTTCTTAATACTTTTCATCAAAATTAATACAATCAGAAAAGAACATTGCTTATCTTTATTTTACAAAATGTACTTCATACTTTTTTATTCTAGTCCACTGTATTTATTCTCTAATTAAAATTTTTTTTTATCTTGAGCTACTATAGCAATGTTATTATACATCATTGAGTCAAAGGCACCATTTCAGAATTTACTTGCTAACCTACCTGAGTAGAGAGGGCTCTTAGTTCTCCTCATTATGGGTCTGGACAGCAGACGACTATTGGTTTTGTCGCTGTCTCTGTCCCAAAGGATCTTATCTGAAAACATGATGCAAAAAAAATTATCAGAAAAATTACATGCTCCACAGGGATGCTGAGGATGGATCAAGATTTATTAATGTGATTCCCTATTTTTGAAGAACTGCATATTGAGCTCTACATTTAGTATATTGTGTTATTGCTCTCGGGTTCTCCTAACTCTTAAAATATGATGATTATTTTATTATTTATTTATTTATATTTTTATTAATTAATTTATTTTTGTTACAGATGTTTCTCCTTTTCCTCCCACTGATTCCTCCCTCCCCGCCCTGTCCCCAGCTTTGATGTCCATGTCCATTGTTCATACATACATGCATATAAGTTCTGTGGTTTATCTCTCCCCCACCACCACCTCTCCTGCAGATTGTCAGTCTGTACCCTACTTCCACGTCTCTGGAACTACCCCACTGTTATGTTCATTATATTCCACAAATAAGTGAGATCATATGATACTTGTCTTTCTCTGTTTGGCTTGTTTCACTTAAGATAACACTTTCCAGGTCCCTCCATGTCGTCTCAAAGGATAAGAGATCTTTCTTTTTTACAGGTGCATAGTACTCTATTGTGTATATGATCCACAGCTTTTCTTTCCATTCATCTACTGATGGACATTTGGGCTGTTTCCAGATCTTACCTATTGTAAATAATGCTGCTATGAACATGGGGTACATATATTCTTTCTGATTGGTGTTTCAGGTTTCTTAGGGTATATTCCTAGAAGTGGAATCACTGGGTCAAATAGCAGTTCAATTTTTAATTTTTTGAGGTAGCACCATATTGTTTCCCATAGTGGCTGCACCAGTCTGCATTCCCACCAGCAGTGTACTAGAGTCCCCTTTTCTCCACACCATTGCCTACACTTGTTGTTTGATGATTTGTTGATGGCGGCCATTCTGGCAGTTGTGAGGTGATACCTCATAGTCATTTTAATTTGCATCTCTCTGATATTAGTGACGTTGGGCATTTTTCATGTCTCTTGGCCATTTGTATGTCCTGTTTGGACAGGTGTCCATTTAGATCCTCTTACCATTTTTTAATTAGATTCTTTGTCTTTCTTTTGTTGAGTTCTATAAGTACTCTATATATTTTGGAGATTAACCCCTTATCTGAGGTATCATTGGCACTTATGCTCTCCCATATAGTATGTTCCATTTGTAGTTTGATGCTTGTTTCTTTTGCTGTGCAGAAGCTTTTTTGTTTGATGTAGTCCTATTTATTTATTTTTCCTTTGTTTCTTTTGCCTTAGGTATGGTATTAGTGAAAATTCTGCTGCGTGTGATGTCTGAAATTTTGTTGCCTATATTTTCTTGTAGGATTTTTATGGATTCATGAGTCACATTTAAGTCTTTTTTTAATTTTGAGTTTATTCTTGTTTATAATTACATTGGTGGTCTAACTTAATTGTTTTGCATGTAGCTGTCCAATTTTCCCAACACCATTTATTAAAGAGGCTACCTTTACTCCATTCTATGCTCTTGTCACCTTTGTCAAATATTAATTGAACATAATATCTTGGGTCCATTTCTGGGTTCTCTGTTCTGTTGCATTGATCTATATGCCTGTTCTTGTGCCAGTTTCAGGCTGTTTTGATTACAATGGTTTTGTAGTATAACTTGAAATCTGGTATTGTGATCCCTCATACTTTGTTCTTCTTTTTCAAGATTACTATTGATATTCAGGGTATTTTTTGGTTCCATATAAACTTTTGGAGTATTTGTTCTAGTTCTGTGAAATATGTCATTGGTATTTTAATGGGGATTGCATTGAATTGATAGATTGCTTTGAGTAGTATGGACATTTTAGTGATGTTGATTCTTCCAATCCATGAACAAGGTATGTGCTTCCACTTTTTTTATATCTTCCTCTATTTCTTTTTAAAATGACGTGTAGTTTACTGTGAAGATGTCCTTTACTTCTTTGGTTAAGTTTATTCCTAGGTATCTTTGTGTTTTTGCTGCAATGGTATATGGGATTTTTTTTCTGGTTTCTCTCTCTCTGAGTTCATTATTGGTATATACGAATGCTGTTGATTTCTTGATGTTAATTTTGTATTCTTTTACTTTGCCAAATTCATTCATTAACTAGTAGATTTTTGATAGAGTCTTTAGGGTTTTCTATGTATAATATCATGTCCTCTGCAAATATTGACAGTTTCACTTCCTCCTTTTCAATGTGGATCACCTTTATTTATTTATTTTATTTATTTTTTATTTTTTTTATCCTCACCAGAGGACACTTTTTCATTTTTTGTTCAGGTAGAGTGGGAGGGAGAGAGAGGAAGAGAGAGAGAGAAAAACATCAATGTGAAAGGGACACATTGAGTGGCTGCTACCTGCACAACCAACCAGGGCTGGGGGCAAACTGCAACCGAGGTACGTGCCCTTAGCAGGAACCAAACCCAGGTCTCTCTGGACCGCAGGCCAACACTAACTGCTGAGCCAAACTGGCCAGCCCCTTTATTTTTTAATGTCTAATGGGTTTGGTTAAGACTTCCAGAACTATGTTAAAGTGGGCATCCCTGTGTTATTTCTGTTCTTAAGGGAAATGCTTTTATTTTTTACCCATCAAATATAATATTGGCTGTACATTTTTTATATATGGCCTTTATTATGTTGAGATATGATGCCTCTATTCTCACATTGCTGAGTGTTTTTATCAGAAATGGGTGCTGGATTTTTTCAAATGCTTTTTCAGCATTTCTTGATATGATCGTATGGTTTTTATCTTTCATTTTGTTTATGTGGTGTATCACATTTATTGATTTGCAAATATTGTACCAGCCTTGCATTTCTGGGATGAATCCCACTTGGTCATGGTAAATAGTTTTTTTAATGTATTTCTGGATCCGATTTGCTAATATATTGTTAAGGATTTTGGCATCTATGTTCATCAGGGATATTGGCCTATAGCTCTCTTTCTTTGTAGTGTGTTCTTCTAGTTTGGGAATTAGAATTATGCTGGCCTCACAAAAGAAGTTTGGAAGTCTTATTCTCGTGTAGGGTGTAAATTGATAATCTAGTTTCATTTTTCTGCAAGTAGCTGTCTAATTTTTCCAGCACCATTTATTAAAGAGGCTGTCCTTACTCCACTGTATGCTCTTGCCACCTTTGTCAAATATTAATTGAGCATAATATCTTGGGTCCATTTCTGGGTTCTCTGTTCTGTTCCACTGGTCTATATGCCTGTTCTTGTGCCAGTACCAGGCTGTTTTGATTACAGTGGCTTTGTAGTATAACCTGAAATCTGGTAATGTGATCCCTCCAACTTTACCCCAGCTTTTTTTTCTTTCTGTTTTCTGTTTTCTGGATTTTTTCCATCCTTTTACGTCCAACCTATGTGAGTCTTTTGTTGTGAGGTGGGACTTGTAAAAAACACAGACATATATATATATAAATCATGCTTTCTTATACAATCAGCTGCTCCATGTCTTTTGATGGGAGTGTTCAATCCATTTACATTTAAGGTTATTATTGATATGTACTTATTTACTGCCACTTTTGTTTATTGTGGTTATATTTTTCTTCCTATTTCTTCTGCTTATGACAGCAGTCTTTTTAACATTTCTTGCAGCGCTGGTTTGGTGCTAATATATTCCTTGACATTTTTTGCCTGGGAAGGTCTTTATTTCACCTTCTATTTTGAGTGATAGCCTTGCTGGGTAGAGTAGTCTTGAATTCAGATCCTTGTTTTTCATGACCTTGATTACTTCATGCCATTCACTTCTGGTTTGTAGTATGTCTGTTGAGAAGTCAGCTGAGAGCCTTATGGGAGTTCCTTTGTAGATAACCTTTTGCTTATCTCTTGCTACTTTTAGGATTCTCTCTTTGTCTTTAATTTTTGGCATTTTGATTACTATGTGTCTTTGGCATTTTGATTACTATATGTTTTGGCCTGTTTGGGTTCTTCTTACTTGGGGCTCTCTGTGCTTCTTGAACTTGAATACCTTCCTCCTTCACCAAATTAGGGAAGTTTTCTGTCACTGTTTCTTCAAATATATTCTCTAACCCTTGCTCATTTTCTTCTTCTTCGGGGACTCCTATGATGTGAATGTTATTATGTTTCCAGTTGTCCCACAGTTCTCTTAAGCTGTCTTCCTGTTTTTTAATCGTTTTTTTCCTTTTTGTTTTCTGATTGGTTGATATTTTCTACCCTATCTTCTAATTCACTGATCTGGTCCTCAGCTTCCTCTACTCTTCTGTTTAGACCTTCCAATGTATTCTTTATTTCTGCTCTGTCATTCTTCATTTCTTCTTGGTGGTTTTTAATTTCCAACTGGTTGATTTTCAACATTTCTATGTCTTTACTCATGGTGCTCATGTCCTTACACATGCTGTTGAGCTTCCTCAAGATCATGGCTCTGAATTCTATTTCTGTTAACTTGCCTAACTGCACCTCATTTATCTCATCTTCGGTAGAGGCCTCTTGTTCTTTCATTTGACTTTTGTATCTGTGTTTCACCATTTTGGCTATCACAGTGGGCTTTGGAGCCTGCAAAATTGTTCTTGTGGGTGTTGGTGTTCTGCTGTTTGTGGCTCTGTCTCCTGGGTTTAGATGAGTCAGGGAGGACCCACGTTAAACATCACTGTCAAGTCTTACTTTCCTGGTTAGAGTTTCTAGCCCAGGGATGGTACAGTTATAGTCTAGGTTTTTGCCTGGAGGCTATCAGTTGCGGTTACCTGAAGAACCTTGGCTTCTCAGTTAAATAAAAACTTCCTCAGGTGCACAGGGTAAGGGGATTTCCTGAGGGTGGGGCAGATGCTGGTTGTTAATGGGCCTCAATTTGCATTTCAGTGGCCCTGGGAAGGAGTAAGATGACCACTGTCCTGTGTGGCCGCAACTCAGCAAAAGCTCTGAGCACCCTCCAAAACCCAGTTTCCCCACACAGTTCCAGTCCAGTCTGCCCTCCTTCTGCTAGAGCCCAAGGTAAGTGACTGTGGCTCTTTTAGCCTCTGTTCTGGCTCTGTGCTGTGGAGCCGCTTGGGACTTTAACCTGAGGGTGCTGCTTAGAGCTAAGGGTGCTGCCCACAGCTCAGGGTGCTGCCGACCATGGGCTTCCAGCCCCCCTCTCGCTTCTCTATAATCCTACCAGGATTGAGTCAGTGTCCCTGATTATGTGGTCCTCCAAGCTGCTTTTCTGTTGCTTTTTCCTGACAATTTGTCTTTATTTTCGTTGTAATTCCAGTTTGGCCCTGGGAGATGGTCTGTGTAGCTTCCATTCACTCTGCCACCATTTTAGAATCTCCTTTCCAATGTGTTCTTAATTTCTGCTATGTCATTCTTCATTTCCATTTGGTAAGTTTTTAATGTTTCTATATCTTTACTTATGGTGTTGAGCTTCTTATTCCTGCTGTTGAGCTTCCTCAAGGTCATCGGTCTGAACTCTACCTCTGATAACTTGCTTAACTGCATTTCATTTATCTCATCTTCACTATAATTCTCTTGTTCTTTCATTTGCAATTTGTTTCTTTGTTTGGATATCTCAGTGGGTTTTGGATCCTGACAAATTTTTCTTGTGGGGGTTGGTGTTCCACTGTTTGTGGCTCCCTCTACTGGGTTTGGATGAGTGTGGGAAGACCCATGTTAAACACCATTGTCACATATTACTTTCCTTCATAGATTTGCAATCCAAAGAAAGGTTCAGTTATCCTCTAGCTTTTTGCCTGGAGGCTATTAGTCTCAGTTACTTGATGAGCCTCGATTTGTAACCCTCAGCTGAATAAAAAATTCCTCAGGTGTAAGAGGATTTCCAGTGCTTGCTGTCAGAATCTGTATGTAATGAACCTCAATTTTTATTTCTCTGGCCTGGCTTGGTGGTGTTGAATTCCTGAGGGAGGGGCTATTGCTTCTCCCCAGGGTTTTGGGAAGGGGCTCTTTGAGTAAGATATCTATTGTCCTGTAAGGGAGTGATTTAGCACACAACTCACAATGTCCTCATCTCCAGCTCTCTTGACCCAGGACCCCTGGACTCTTTCCATACAGTTCCAGTCTAGTCTGCCCTTCCTCTGCTGGAGTCCAAGGTGAGTGGCTGTTGCTGATTTGGTGCTTTTTAAAACTCCCACTTTTTTAGCAGGAAGTGCTCGCGATTAATACAGCCTTCTGGTGCTGTCCATGGGCTCCCTTCCTGCCCCCACACACCTCTGCAGTTCCAACCAGGCTCCATTTGGCATCTTCTTTCTGTCCCTGGTTATGCAGGTTCTTGCCAGCTGCTTTTCAATTAGTTTTTCCTGACAATTTGTTATTATTTTAGTTGTCTTTTATTACTGAAAAGTATTCCATTGTATGGATGTATCGCAATTTGATTATCCATTCACATATTGAGGGATATTTGGTTCTTTCAGTGTTTGTCAGCTATGATTATGAGTGCAATAAACCCAATTTTATTTTGCATATTTCAAATCAATTTGGTCGATATCTGGGAGTATGATTGCTGGGCAGTCATAAGGGTCTGCACCTTTGCTTTCAGACATAGGCTAATTTGGTTCAAAATGGAGCTTTAAAACATCCATTCCCAGAGATATTTTGAAAACAAATGTGATCTCGGTGGCTTTTTTTGGAACAGCCAAATTTGTAGATACTGAGAGGTCACAGTACTGGTTGATATAGCTGGCAGAATAGTAGATCAGCTGAAAATTTAACAGATCAATATCAACATCATCAGCCATTAAAGAGATGCAAAATTAAAACCACAGCATGGTGCTACCGAGCATCTCCAGTCAAAAGGACTGTCACTACCAAGTGTTAGTGGGGATGTGAAGAAGCTGGAACTCTCATATTGCTGTGGAAATAAAAACTTTGGAAAACTTTTGGATAGATTTATAAGAAGTTTTACATAAACTCTCCAATCACCCCAGCAATTCTGCTCCTAAGTATCAATCCAAGATAAATAAAAACATACATATTAACATGAGACTTTTACACAAATGTTCATAGCAGCATAATTTGTAAGGCAAAAAATAAAATGACCCAGATATCTATCAAGTGGTAAAAGAATAAACAAAATGTGGTGTATCCATGTATGAAAAATTATTCAGTAATAAAAAGGAAAACACTTCTAATGCTTGCTACAACATGAATAGAAACACAAAATCTTTGCTGAGAAAAATAAACCAGACATAAAAAACTACATATTGTATGATTCCATTTATACAAAAATTCCCAAATGACAAATATACAAGACAGAATGCAGCTTACTGGTTACATGGAGCTATGGGTGGGAGTAAAAATTAACCAGAAATGGGCACAAAGGAACTTTTTGTGGTGATGCAGATATTTACTACTGCATCAAGGTTATGTTTGCAGAACTGTATGAATTTATTTACAAATAATGACTTTGTAAACTTTAGAACTGGATCTGCATAATGGGATGGTTACATAATTCTAAATTTACTAAACTAAAAACATTACTAAAATCAGTTTACTGACAATCCATATATTTACAGTAGATGAATTTTATGGTATATACATTATATTTCAATGAAACAGTTAGAACCATCTTCAGGTAACAATATATATATATTTTCATGTTGCGGCTATGACCCAGTTTATCTACTGTTATAAAATCTGTTGCATCATTAATTTTCCTGAACATGTTACAAGTATGTAAATTTAGTTGAATTTTTCACAATGAAAATATGACCCAAACACGATTTGATGTTATGCAGTTTTACGTAGTGGTTAGACGTGTGGGCTTTTGAGTCAAATTTTCAGTTTGAATCACAGCCCTGTCATTTATTAGCCAGAAACTTTTATACCTTATTTACTCTTCTCAAAGGCTCAGTTACCTTATGTGAAAATTAGCTTAAAATACAAATGCTATTTTGAATTGAGTTTAAAAAATGGGTTTAAAAAATAATACCTATAAATTGCTTAGCACACTGCCAGAAATAGTGTGTTATATAAAAATTAAAACAGTCACAAATTAAATCTTTTCCACTTTAATATTTATTTTAATTAAGTTTTTTCACATAAATTTATTTAAAAAATCAGACATGAATTCTTTGTCTCAAAACTGTGGTCATAGTGGATGATATAAAACTTTTCATTCTTAGCTTTTCTTATTATTTTCCTGTTTTAGGAATTGTGATGATATTTGACCCCAGTTTAGAAATTGTTTCAACTTTTTTTGTGTGTGTAGGTCTAACCTTATTCTGCTTTTAAATTGAATTTATTGGGGTGACATTGGTTTGCAAAACCATAAGGTTTCAAGTGTACAACTCAGTAAAACATCATCTGCACACTGCATCGTGTTCCCATCTCTTCAAGTGAAAGCTCTTTCCCTCCCCATATTTATCCTGCATTTGCCCACTTCTAACAACCCCCACATCCTTTCCCTCTGGCTATCACCACACTGTTTTATATATGTATATTTGTTTTTTTCTTGCTTAATCCATTCACTTTCTTTTATCCAGTTTCCCAATCCCCCTCCCCTCTGACAGCTGTCAGTCTGTTCCATGTATCCATGCCTGTTTCTCTTTTGTTCACCAGTTTATTCTATTCATTAGATCCCACCTATAAGTGAGATCACATGGTATTTGTCTTACTCTGACTGGCTTATTTCATTATCTCTAGGTCCATAAACTCACCATTGATGTTTGTTTCTTCATTCAAATGATATAAGAAAGAGTTAGGAAATTTTATTTTAAATATCCTTGTCAGTTTAATTTTGTTAACTTAGCTATAAAAAGATATATAGCCATCTGAAATTACAGTTCTGAAAGATGAAACAATCTGTTATACCCAAGGATATCCAGGAATTTTTAAAAAGCCAAAAAAGAGAGAGAGAGAGAGAGAGAGAGAGAGAGAGAGAGAAAGATTAACTTATTTCTCTCATCTATATTTTACTGCTCAGTTTTATCTTATTTAGTCATTATTAACTTATTTTTCTCCTGACTCCTGGAAATATTTCTTTCAATCTAGCTACCTTAGCAAACTTAGTGAATAATGCTTAGTATCTTTTTTTCCCCAAAATATATTTTTATTGATTTTTTTTTTTAGAGAGAAAGGGAAAGAGAGAGAGAGAAACATTGATGTTAGAGTAAAACATTGATTGGTTGCCTCCCATACACACCCTGACCAGGGATTGAACCTGCAACCTGGGTATGGGAATCAAACAGGTGACCCATCGGTGCACCAGACGATGTTCAACCCACTAAGCCACACCTGCCTGGGCAATAACGTTTAGTTTCTATATTAACTGCATAACTACAAGATCTTTAGTTTTTTTGTAATTCCTAAATCGTAGCCCCTTTTAATGCCCAGGATTACTTGGAAACCTATAAATCAGCCACCTGACCTGACACAATACAGCCAATGTTACCCATCTGTTCACCTACCTATAGAGATCTAAAATTACATTGATCTAAAAGAAAAGCTTACATTTGTCAGAAATCTCTTTAAGGCATCCTTCACATCCTTATTCCTCAGGCTATAGATCATGGGATTCAGCATGGGGATCACAAGTGTGTAAAACACAGAAGCCATTTTATCAGTGTCCAGTGAATGGTTAGTTCCCGGCTGCAAGTACATGAATAGTAGTGTCCCATAATAAACTGTGACTGCCATCATATGCGAAGTACACGTAGAAAAGGCTTTTTTTCTTCCTTCTGATGAACGTATCCTTACAATGGACAGAACAATCTTGAAATACGATACTAGAACTATTGTCATGGAACAAACCAAATTTGTAGCTGCAGATACAAAAATGACTGTTTCTGGAAGGTAAGTATCAGAGCACGACAATGCTAACAGAGGGACAGTATCACAGTAAAAATGATTGATTATGTTGGAAGAGCAGTAAGACACAGAGAATACAAAAGATGAAGTCACAACAGCTGTGGAAAAGCTATAGAGGTAAGTAAGGGATACCAGCAAAAGGCAGTTTTGGCGAGATAAAACCACCATGTAGAGCAGGGGGTTACAAATGGCCACGTAGCGGTCATAGGCCATCACGGCTAACATGGAAACCTCAGCTACAATGAAAACCAAAAACCCTCCCAGTTGGGTGGCACATTCATAGTAGGAGATGGTTTTCTTTGTTAGCAAAAAATTGATCAGCATTTTAGGGGCAATGACAGTAGAGTTGCCAAGATTGATGATGGCCAACTGCTGGAGGAAAATGTACATGGGAGTCTGAAGCCGAGAGTCAACAATGGTGAGGGTGATGATGCTCAGGTTCCCAGCCAAGGTCAGCACATAGATGACCAGAAAGACAAAGAAGAGTGGAATCTGGAGATCTGGACTGCCCGAGACACCTATGAGAATAAACTCAGTGACCCAGGTGATATTTCCAGGAGCCATGAAAGAGTTTGGAAATTCATCTCTTTGGGAAAGAAAAGAAGTGGTTAGGAAGCTTAAGGAACGATTTTCTGGGACTACCATTAGTTTGCAAAGGCAATTAATACTTTGGGTGAGATTTCCCAGGATCATATATTATTCTAACTTAGTTATTAAACTCAAGATTCTAGGTCTAATAAACAAATTTTCCAATCATTTGAGAGAGAAAAAAGCGAGTGTGGCAATTTAAATAGAAAACACAGCACCGTGAACTTTGAGGATTTGCTTCCTACAGTCTTATGAAATGATGAGTATGTTATCAGCTTGCAAACAAACATTTGAAGACATGAGTCATTGTATGTCTCTTATATTGAGTGGGAGAAAGGCTTGAGAAAGTATATGTCCCAAATAATTGAATGTCTTTTTTATGATTTCTTCATCTGAGACTTCTTGATTGTTTTTTCAGAATAGATTCTAGTCACTATTCTGTCCCATTCTCTTTATTCTATCTTCTATAACTTCTATTAGATAGCACATTGAACTTTCATATTCTACCATCGCTTTCTGTTAACTGCTTTTTCTCATTTTCCATTCTATTAACTCAGTCAGAAATACATAGTTGTATGTCCACAGATCTGTTTTTCAGGTTATTGATTATCTTTTTCAACTTTAAAAAATAATCTCTGTGAAAATTTTGTCACTTTTATAATTCAATCCACTGTGCTTTGATGGGTACAACTTTTATTTTCTTCTCCCTCATAACCCTTTTTCTTCTTGTCCCACAAGTTTATGCAAATCCTCGTATTCTTTCCACTGATTTTATTTTAACGAGTATTTTTATTTATATAATTTTATAACATTATTTTTAAATTTTATAAAGTATATCTGGTCCTAATTTTTAGTTAATCTTTTTCTTAATATTTTAAAACATTTTTATAGTTTTTTGTTATCATAATAGTAGAAAAAATTCATTTTAAAGAGTTTCTATGATATTGACATTGAGTATATTTGTCAAAAAATCACATGTTATAATAATAATATGACTGAATATTTTTCTAGAGAATATTGCGTTAGGGATGATCACCTGCTCCTTACTAGTCAACTAGCGTTTCTTCCCTTCACAACTGTTAGTACATGTGATAGGAAACTGGCTCAAAGAAGCCCAAAGAAGTCTCTTATCTGATGATTTGGAGTTAAGTTCTGAGAACCAGACTGCATCATTATTTAACATAAAATCTGCTGTTTAGCTAAATTTTAACTATATATACTCACAAAATAATAATAAAGAGGACAGGAAACAAGTTTTGGATAGGATGGATGTTTATTGTAGTGATGGGTCTCTAATGCATCCTTATTTCCAAATTCATCAAGTCATGTACTTTAAACTTTTTATATCCAATCAAACATAAGTAAAGTGAGTTTTTAAAAAGACTGTATCATAATACCTAAACTGTAAAAGCTCAGTGTTGACATTCTATATATGAAAAACAAAAGAAAAAGACATAGAAACTATTTTATAGTGACAATGTAAAAAGAATTGAAGAATTGAAACAAATATAACATCTAATATACTTTCATTTGTTTGCTTTGGGTTTTTTGGATATCTGATTCTGACACCACAACATTTCACCTTGGTTTCTTTAGGTATTATTTATTTATTTTACCAAGTATTTGCTGATTTCATACTTGTACCAGGCAATGTTCAAGCTTCAGAGAAATTACTTGTTTCTCACGTTATAGACTATTTCAATAATAATAAGGAAGAGAAAAAAGGCTGATAAATACATAAGCAATATCATTGCAGACTGTAGTAAGTAACCTGGGAGAATTATTTCACATGGGATATTAGGACAAAGCCTTTCTGAGAGGGTGATGTGAATAAAACCTAAAGCATGTAGAGAAGTTTACTATTTAATAAATTACGGGAAGAACATTCCAGGATTCCAGACAGAAATCCTGCTCTGGGATAGGAAATAACTCAGTTTTTTGTTTGTTGGTTTTTGAGGGGAAACTTAATGGAGGCTAGTGTGACTGGGTAACAATGAGGAGGTTGAGAATTAGGATAATCAAATCCTGTAGACTACAATATATACTCCTATGGTATCCTAAGTGAATTGTAATTCATTGAGAAGTCTTAAGGTAGATGAATAACATAATCAGCTTTTGCAGTTGCAATGATAATATATTATAGAGTTTGAAAAAGGACAGAAATTATTATTGGAATTTCAAAAAATGAATTAAGCAGTTGTTACAGGATTCCTGGTGATTGGGACAAAGTGGAGAATCTGGAGTAGAGATAGGTAAATTGAGTAGTTGGGAGCAGTCACAAGGCGATACCTCCAACATAATTCATACTATGAATTATAAAAGGTATGTATTAGGAAATGACAGATTTAGGGCTATAGACCAAGATAAAATTGTGTGATTTTTTTTTTGTAATTGGCTCAATAACCATGTATACATATATATTTTGCATTTTAGAGGATATGATTTAAGTTGAGGTGATCAAAGTGATATTGTAAACATAGTAAACAGTAGGTGTTAATGAGTCATTTAAATAGTCATTTAGGCAAGAGAATATTTAAGTCTGAAGCACATCTTGTGGTTAGACTTGCAGATATGTAAGAAACATCAGCCTAGATGATGACACCATCTCTTTCCATTAATTTCAAGGTGTTTTTTTTTTCAAATTTTGTAACAAAAATTCCTAACATGTAGCTCACTCCATCTCCATCCTTTTCCATGGAGGAATACACTCTGTTTTGAGAGTCTAGCTTTCCTTTACCCCCAAACATTACACTGCAGGATGTTGCTTCCATGTTCCCTCCTATCCCTCTTTCTCATTTTCCATCACAGTTTACTTTCAATATTACTTTGTGTTGGTTTCAGGTGTACAACTTAGTGGTTAGGCAGCTGTGTACTTGACATAACATTTCCCTTGATGTTTCCAGTACCCAACTTTCTTACCTTGCATTCTCTGTGTTTACAGTGTTGAATCTTTCCCCAACAGTTTTCATTGTTTCCATTGTCTCCCTCAGCAAACAAATCACTGATGAGCAACACAAGCACCTATATCAGCTCTGCCATTTCTGCTGAAGTCCAGGGCTTTCCTGATTACACTCTTTATTTAAACTGCCATAATACATTTTAATGAGCAACCATATACAATTACAAATATATTCATCCCTAAATATTCTGTTTCAAGCCCCATTTTGTGTTATTTGCCCATTTCCGTAAACACTTTCCCATCCTTAGCATTCCCCTCTTCTGCCTCTTAGGTCAGGCTTTCATTAACACTGTCATTGACCATTGTATCCTTCTTAGTCTGCATGGCACGATTCTCTCAGATTAGCAGGGAGGCAAGTGGCAGTTATTAAAGCTTTTTGAGTCATTAAGATCGGTAATCTGAGCTTTTAAAAGAATAATCGAGATATGCTTTAGCCTCATTTTCAATGTATTTCACAATCATGTCCATTTCACTTTTATAGTCATACTAATCTACTAGGAATGCATTGAAGACACATTTTTATCTCTGGCCCTTTATTCCTGACTCATATTGTTCTTCTGAGATACTCCTCTTTTGTGTGTGAATGAGAGGTGGCAGGTTACCTGCAAGAAGTCTGCCCACCACCTGTAGCACTGGTTCTATGCAACCAGGAACTGGAAATGAACATGGTATGAAATGAGGCTCACAAAGTTGAATTTTTCAGGTTTTAAGAATGCCTTTCTGATCATACTGTAGGCATTTTCAATCTTCTTATGAATACTAATGAGTAACTGGGAGGGTAAAAAAATAGGTGAGTTCTTCATATCACCAATGTTTTATTGCTGATGAGTAATTATCATAGTCTTTAAATATGTATGTAGAAATAGTTTCTAAGTACTTAGAATATTTTTATTATAAAATTATAAGGCTGTATATAAAGAAAATGTATTTCATTTTGAACATTCTCTTTTAGGTCAGTGAATTTGAATGCAACCCTATAAATATTTTCTTCCTGGGTTTTATTTTGTCCTTGAGAATGGTAGAAAGCTTTATCCTTTTAAACCAGGAATCTAGTGGTCTGTAGTTTCCTAAAGTCTTGCTTCTGCTATTCAGTGTCTTTCCTCAAATAGACGTCTTTATTTTTGAGGTCTTCTCAACTAAATTGTTTGCATATTTATTTCACTATCAGATAGATGGTTTATCCAAATAGGTGTTACTATTGCATTGATGACACATTATGCATATATATATATGTGTGTATATCTATCATCTATCTATCATCTATCTATCTATCTATCTATCTATCTATCTATCTATCTATCTATCATCTATCTATCTATCATCTATCTATCTATCTATCTATCTATCTATCTATCTATCTATCTATCATCTATCTATCCACCCTGTATGTTATCAGATTGAATGGTTATATTCTCAAAAATGGGTATCATTTGGAGTTTGGGTAGTTGTGTATCCAGTTTTCTTTTATAAACTATCCTGTGAAATATGCAGTTTTCATTTTAGCTAATACTGCAGAAATAAAACTCTGATATAAATCACTTAAGTGAGCAAAATTCCATTTCTTCAGTAGTGATGTAATTTATCTAACTGTATAAAACATAATGGTGTCATCTCTCATTTGGAAACATCAATAGCTGGATCATGTTTAACACCTTGCATTCCCCAAACGAGTTATAAATCTTGGAAACAAACTTTACTTTAAATATTTGATTATACATGATGTCCAGTTCTTTCCAAAATGAAAGTTGTGTGGTTCAGTTTCAGGAATGGTTGGGATCATTTAAAGGCTATTATAAAAAATAGATAAGTGTTTTCTACCCACCTGTAATGGAGAGTCTGCTTCAGGTTTGTGGAGGATCTCTGTGTGGCTGTGGCAGTAGGAGTTTATGGGGCTCTATAAACCTTTGAGGCCCCAACTCTGAGGCACAGGTGATTCTGGGATGCTGAGGTTAGCTCTTACATCCTTGGTGAAGATGCCACCTGGGATTGGCTCCTTAACCAGATCTCCCTCTAGGAGTTCAATCGGACACCCCTTGCAGCACCTTTGTGGAGGTCTGGACTTATGTTTTTGAAGTTACTCATCTATTATTGTCATTTTGAAATTTTATTATCACACAATGAAAATGATAAATAAATGTTAATATCCTTTCTTGGGGAAAAAAAGAAAATACTAAGTGAAAAAAAGTAACAATGCATGCCTTTTTTCTTAGTGTTAAATTTTTTATTTCAAATTATTATGCATATATGTAAAACACTTGTCTAATAGCACATTATTAGGATGTGAAAAAGCACATAATTTATTTCAGAAATAAAAAGCAATACTCTATCATGTTATAAGCACAGGGCTACTTATTACAACATTTTTCATAATGGCAAAATAAATAAAAATCTGCAAAGATCAAAACTATACCAATCAAAGGATGACCAAATACAAAGTGATTGACCTGCACTCCACAATTGTATGCTGATATTAAAAAGTAAAACAATAAAATAATATTTCTTGAACAACAAAAAAAATGCTGATGAATTCTCAGATAAGAAAGTTGCAAGGAACATACTGTATTACAATTCTTTTTTATTTTTTTTCCTGAGCAACAGAATTTTATTTGCTTGCTGCTACCAAAATTTTTCAAACCTGGCTACTTTGCTTCCAGACAGAGCATGAATGCAGGGCTTAATTGGCTAAATGCATGTCTATCTAAATCTTGAATCAATCAGTCATGAAATATTTGGTGCAAAATAATCCAAATGCCATTTAGATTTGTGAATTTTGTCAAAGTGAGAAATCTTGCGATGTCTCATTTTCTCCTACGTTTAAATGTGCATTGTTTTCAAGCATATTAACAGCTCTGCTATTTTCCAGCAACCACCATATCTCCCGAACATATTTGCAGTTAACTTTGTTTATGGTGATAAATTAGGTGTCACATAAAATGTATAATATTAACAGTTTTTAAGGGCATAATTCAGTGGCATTAACTACATTCACATTAATGTGCCACCATCACCACGATCCATCTCCAAAACATTTTTTTATCTTCCCAAACTGATGCTCTGTCCCCATTAAATAATAACTCCCCATTCCCACTTGCCCCCAACTGCTGGCTATCACCATTCTACTTTCTGTTTCTTTGAGGTTGACTCTTCTAGTTACCTCATAAGTGGAATTACACAGCAGTTGACATTTTGTGCCTGGCTTCTTGCACTAAGTCTTGTAGCATGGGTCAGAATTTCCTTCCTTTTTAAGGCTGAATAGTATTCTATAGTATGTATGTGCCGTATTGTTTATCCATCAATAGACAAAAACATGCTCTCACCTTTTGCTATTGTGAACAATGCTGCTATAAATATGAATGTACAAATATCTTTTGAATCTCCACTTTTAATTTTTTGGGGTAAAATGCCTAGAAATTACGTTTTGGATCATATAATAAATTTATTTTTAATTTTTTGAGGAATAGTCATTCTCTTTTCACCACAGCTGTACCATTTTACATTCCCACCTGCAGTGCACAATGCTTCCAATTTTCTCACATCCTGGCCAACACTTGTTCTTTCCTGTGTTTTTGTTTTTTGTTTTTTCCCCCATAATAGACATAATGGGTATGAAATGGTATCTCATTGTGATTTTGATTTGCATTTTATAATAATTAGTGATATTGAGCATCTTTCACATGCTTATTGGCATGTATATGTATTTTTTTTTTTTATTTTTATTTTTTTTGGTACATGTCCCTAGTGGGAACCAAACCTGGGACTCTCTGGTCCGAAGGCCAACGCTCCAACAGCTGAACCAAACCAGCCTGGGCTATACGTCATTTTTAGAGAAATATCTATTCAAGTCCTTTGCCCATTTTTCAGTTCAAGTGTTTGTTCTCTGTTACTGAATTGTAAGATAACTTTAAATATTTTGCATAGTATCTCCTTATCAGATATACAATTTGCAAATATTTTTCCTATTCTATACGTTGCCTTTTCATTTTTTTTGTCAGTGTCTTTTGACATGTAAATGTTTTTCAATTTTATTAAGTCCAATTTACCCATTTCTCATTTGTTTTCTCTGAATTTGGTGTCATATCAAAAAAGTCATTGTCAAAATCATTGTTTTGGAATATTTTTCAATGTTTTCTTCTAAAAGTTTTATAGTTTTAGTTTTTTATTTATATCTTTGATCTACTTTGAATTAACTTTTAGTAAATGGTATAAGGTAAGAGTCCAAATTCATCCTTAGGCAAGTGGAAATCCAGTTTCCCCGGCATCCTTGCTGAAAATACTGTCTTTTGCCCTCTGTCTTGGCACCCTTGTTGGCAATCATTTGACCATATATTTGAGGGTTTATTTCTGGGTTTTGTAGTCTATTTCATTGGTCTATATGTCTTTACACTGTGTTGATCACTGTACTTTTAGTAAGTTTGGAAATCAGGACGTGTGAGAACTCCAACTTTGTTCTTTTTCATCTTTGTTTTTGCTATTCAGGGTCCCTTGAAGTTCCATATGAACTTTAAAATGAATTTTTCTACTTCTGAAAAAAAATGTAATTGGGATCTTGATAGAGATTTACATTCCATCTATAGATTGTTTTGGGTAGTTTTCAATGTACAAGTCTTTCACCTCCTTGGTTAAGTTTACTCCGAAGTATTTTATTGTATTTTTTGATGCTGTTATACATGGAATTTTTTCTGTAGTTGTCTTTTCAGATTGTTCATTGTTAGTATATAGAAATGCAACTGATTTCTCTGTGATGGCTTTTTATCCTTCAACTTTACAGAATTTGTTTATTAGTTCTGATAGATATTTTGTACAATGCAGTTTATTTCTAAAAAGAACTTCCATTTGACCCAGTGATCCCACTTCTAGGAATATATCCTAAGGAGCCTGAAATACCAATCAGGAAGAATACATGTACCCCCATGTTCATAGCAGCACTATTTACAATAGCTAAGATCTGGAAACAGCCCAAGTGTCCATCAGTACAAGAATGGATAAAAAAGCTGTGGTACATATACACAATGGAGTACTAACTATGCAGCTGTAAGAAAGAAAGATCTCTTATTCTTTGAGACAACATGGAGGGACCTGGAAAGTATTATTCTAAGTGAAATAAGCCAAGCAGAAAAAGACAAATACCACATGATCTCACTTATATACGGAATATAATGAACATAACAGTCTGAGGAATACAGTAGACCCAGAAACATGGAAGTAGGGCACAGATTGACATCCCTCAGAAAAGGGATGGGGGGGGTGGGAAGAGATAGACCACAGAACTTATATGCATGTATGCATGACCAATGGACATGGACAACAAAGCGGGGGACAGGGCGGGGGTGGGGTGGGGAGGGAGCTACCAATGGGGTAAAAAAGGAGAAACATCTGTAACAAAAAAATAAATAAAAAAATTAAAAAAACAAACAAACCATTTAATCATCCTTTTGAAATTATACAATAAAAACATTCTTGCTGATAAAAATACAGTGATACCTCGGTTCTCGAATGCCTTGATTTTCGACCAAATCGGTATTCGACCAGGAGATTCGAGAAACTTTTGTCTTGGAATCCGAACAAATATTTGGAACTCGAACTTCTGAGATGAGCCGAGTTGAGCCGAATGGCGTTCATTCGGCCCAGCGCGCCTTGCTTGCGTCATCAGTGTGAGTGCAGAGAGAGTCACGCTTTGTGGAGAGAGTCACGCTTTGTGGAGAGAGTCACGCTTTACACTGAATTTAACCCTTAGACATACTGTACACTTTTATTTCTTGTTGAGACTTATGTTTTTCTACATATTATATACAAATTAGGCCAGTAAATAGGCATTTTCTGGGGCTTGGAATGAATTAATCCAGTTTCCATTATTTCCTATCGGGTTTCATTGCTTCGGTTCTTGAACAATTTGGTTCTCGACCGTCCTCCTGGAACGAATTATGTTCGAGAACCGAGGTATCACTGTATAAACCAGCTGGAATAATGTAGGCTAAAAAGTGAAAGTGCACCATCCCCTCAAATAATCCCCCCTCCCAACCAACCCCACTCTGCTTCCCAAAGGTAACTGACATTAACAGTTTGGTTCTTGTATGTATTACAATTTTTTAAAGCCCTTTCTATATGGATGATACTGGAGAATGCTCTCAATACCATTTAACTTTACTTTAGGTTGTGAAAAATAGTGGAAATAACAGAATTTGGAGAAAATATACGTGACCAAGTTTTTGCAGCATAGTGTAAAATGTTGCTCTAGAAAATAAAATGCATTCATGACAATAAATACGCTTAGGGACAGATCAGAAGCTAACATGGTAAACAAAATAGATATTACTAGAGAATGCAATTTTATATTATATTTAGTTTTTTCAGTTTGTTTTATTTTATTTTTAAAAAAATTAAAAATGCTTTATTGATGTTACAATTTATAAATAAAATTTGTATATATTTCAGGCTTACAACATAACATTTTGATATATGTGTATATTATAAAATTATTATAGTAATCAATTTAGTTACCACATTCATCACCTCACATTGTTTATATCATATTTTTGTGTGTGTGGCAAGAAAACTTAAGGTCAATGCTTAATAAAGTAAACTCCAGTATATCAGTAAACGGGAAATAATACGCATGGGTCTGAGATAAAGAGAACTCGGTTCACGTACTGTTTTAATTACCCACAATTTTTACTTGGAATATAAGGGTAGGTTAAAACAAGCATAATTGGGGTAGTGTATATATTTTAAAGTTTTAAAATGTTCTATTTGAACAACAGGGAGAATACTAAGTTGTAAGGAATGTAGACATTTGCTGCGTGGGTGCATTATATGAATGAAGCATTGTGTGAGCAGAGACCATGCAAAATATTGTCATTTTGTACACAAGCTAATGAAGAAGACAAAATAGATATGAGTAAAAATGCAATTAACCCTGTGTAGTATCAGTTATCTTTAATCTTTGTTGTCACTGCTATAGATTGGTCAAAATATTAATGTCATCCCAGCAGATGACTAGTTAACTCATTTTTCTTGAGTTTGCAAATCCAAAGTCAACTTGTTTCTCAGGGGGCTTTCATAAATCAAAGTTAGCCGTAGTGTGAGGATCTGTTAAGGGGGACCCAGAATTAACCAACATTTTTTATGGTTCCTAGTGAAAAATTCTTCCCATATGTCCACTTTACCCTTGAGATAATAATTTTTAATGTAATCTGATATGAAAATTTCATTTTGAGGTGACATGGTTTATTTCCTATAGAGCCTAGATTCTTTTTTAAAATCAAATTTATTAGGCTGACAATGATTAATAAGCCTACATTCTTGAAACAAGTTGTTCATGCTGTGTTATGATCAATCACACGTTTACTTACTTTCTTGCCTCTTGTGTTGTCCACACATTCTTCTTGGTTTAATCTTATTTACCTTTAATACACAGTGACTACTATAAAATATATATATTACTAATTTTCTGGTTAATTTCACACCATTTAAAATATTTAAGACTCTTTTGTTTACTTCTGCAAGTCTAAGTTCAACCAAAAATTTTATGTGATTTGCCTTATTTCTAAATAATATAAGTTCCCATCTGACTTTGAAAAATAACTCAAAATTTAGATTGTTTGACTACAATATGTATTTATCTAATTGAAGTGAAGAAGAATACAGGGCGTCATCAGAGAAAATGTTTTATCCAGATGAAGAACACAGCTTGGTAAACCCTTTCTGCCTTTTGATGTTGTAATTAGACCTACAATATTAAACAAAGACCCACTTTTGCAACTGAATATTAAGGTATTAAGTAGGGATTTTGCACTGATTAGTTAAAGTTCTTTTCAGTGCATCTTTTACTTCTTTGTTCCTTAGGCTATAGATCAATGGATTCAGCATAGGGATCACCAGGGTGTAAAATACAGAGGCCATTTTATCAATATCAAAAGTATGGCTGGATTTGGGTTGCAGGTAGATAAACAATAATGTCCCATAGAACACAACCACCACTGTCAGATGGGAGCTGCAGGTGGAGAAGGCTTTGTACCTCCCCGCAGTTGACTTCATTCTGAGAATGGCCACAAGAATAAACATATAGGATACAAGAATTATCAACAGGGAAGAGAGCAAATTACAGCCTGAAAAGATCAAAATGATCAATTCCAGTTCACGTGTGTCGGAACAGAGAATGGATATCAGAGGGACGCTGTCACAGTAAAAATAACGAATGATGTTAGAGCCACAGAAGGACAGTCTAAATAACTTAATTGTTAGAAATAGTGACACAAATGTGCTGTAGAGATAAGGAGTCAATACCAGCACCCAACGCACTTTCTCTGCCATGATAACCACGTAGAGAAGAGGTTTGCAAATGGCTACATAGCGATCATAGGCCATTGCTGATAGAATAAACAGTTCAGTGATAATGAAAATTTCAAATGATGCCAGCTGGGTGGCACACCAATTGTAGGAAATTGTATTTTTATGCATCACAAAGTTTGCCATCATTTTGGGGCCAATAACCGTGGAGTAACCAAGATCAGTAATTGACAAATGTCTAAGGAAAAAGTACATAGGCGTATGTAGCTTGGAGTCCAAATGGGTCAAGATAACCATGCCCAGATTGCCCATCACTGTGATCAAGTATATGACCAAGAAGATTCCAAAGAGAGGTGCCTGCAGCCCAGGGTTGTCAGTGATCCCCATGAGAATAAATTCAGTCACCTCGGTCACTGAAGTATGATTTTGGTTCTCCATGTAGCTCTTCTAGGTAACCTGGCTAAGGTATAAAATCAATGCTTGTATTTGAGATGCTATCTTCTCAGAGAAATTAATACATAATGAATAAGATACAAAAACATTTTCTGCGTCTTAAATTATAGAGATTCCTCTTCCCATCAGGCCCAAACTATACATACATACACTCACATTGTAGGGTTGGTCAGTGCCTGGCAATTAGCTTTTGTGATTCTACTGTACGTTTCTGACAATAACTTTTTGATTGCCAAGTCGTCCATTTCAATGACTTCCATCTTGAATAAAGTAGTACAGCTACACAATGAGAGAAAGAGCTAGGCTGCCTCACCTCTAAAGTTCCCTTTTGCAAAGCCCTGGGTGACCTAGGTAACTAACTGCTTGAATAGCCCTGCTTTTGCCTTCCTTTGCTCTGCTGCAGTGTTGGCTTTGGTAGGGGAGTATCTGGGCGCTTGCTGGGAAGAGTAAGGCCCCGGGATGTGTCCTCAAATATTTCTGGCTGATAACATCACTATTGATAGAGGCTGACTCAACATACACATCCATTGAAACTTCGGTAAACTATGCTTTTAAAAGGGGCATGCTATTTCGAAGTGGTTGTTTTGAGACAGCTATTATGATACATATATTTTATTTTTGATCCAAAGTCACCTTAAGTATGTCATAAGACCTATCCATTCTATTTCAGCTTTTTTAAATATTTGAAGTAATTTGTAAACATAGACACCTAGACCATATACCTTATGTTATTGACAATCATTGTGTCTGTTTCAAGTAGCAAGACAAAAGACTTTCTAATCTGTTTGTAGAGTGATTGACAAAAATCCTGATCAGGGCCCTTGCCTGGGTTGTGGGCTCGATCCCCGGTAGGAGGGATGCAGGAGGCAGCCAATAGATGTATCTCTCTCACATGGATGTTTCTATCTCTCTCCCTTCCTCTCTCTCTAAAAAAATCCATAAAAACATATTTTTAAAAATGTAAGGCCATAAGTTAATTTTAGGATTTTGTTATTAACATCTTAGTTCTCATTTGGCACATCTGTTGATTCTGCCTATAGAAACACTTCTGATGATTTTCTAATCATATATCCCTGTTCTGCAAAAATGTATTGGCCATTCTGATTATTCATGAACGCTTAATGGAAATGCATGGAAAGAAAAATACAAATGACCCTCAAGCACTGATAAAGAACTCCTTGTGTGCCAGGCACTTTTCTGAGCACTTTACATATATAAACGCATATGAGCCACACAATAGCTGTAGGGAGTGGATAGTATAACCATATCCATGTGAGAGTCAAGGAAACTGAGGCACAGGGAGTGAAATAAATTAACCATGGTCACTCAGATAGTAGATGATGGAGGCAGGATTCCGATAAATTCATATGTCTTTGGAATATATTTTTATAAACACAATGCTTCCTTTATATTGAGGTCTCCCTGAATTGACGGGAAATGAAAAGTGGGACAAAAGGAACACTTCCTAAATAAATACAGACAAAACCCTTGTTACCATAGATGACTAACACAGTAAGTTCTTTTGAAAACTGAAATGATGTAAATGGACAGTACAAAGGGTCAGGTCTGTCCTACACATTAATTCTACTGATGACAGAAATGTATATTGCAAAGAAAAAAGAAAACACAGTTTTGCAGAGCATAATGCTCTTCAAGATCTTCGGTGATAATCCAGTTTAAGCTGCCTGCCCTGGGAAATTTCCAGACCAGTGTTTTCTACTCACCTGAGTGGAGAACCTGCTCTGACTTCCTACTGCTTTAATCTCCACTTGTAGGAGGATGTATTTAAGTGTTTTTCTACCCTCCTGACACTCACTTATTAAAGTCTGAATCTGATAAAAGGATTGCATGTAATTACCTGAGGGAAAGAATACCCTGGATTTCTGTTAATTATTCTCAAAATATCCCACTAAGAAAAGTTGAAAGTATGTTGTACCTGGGTCTAACTGAAAAAAATAAATTATGCAGTATCACTACGCACTGAAATTATAACTATGCCTTTGTCAGTATCTTAGTTGCATAATAATCATGCACATATTAGTTACATTATACACACATACAATGTATGAGTAAATGAAATTGACTTCTTAAAAAATTATGCAACATTCAGCTGACATAAAACCATGTCTTATGACTTGTATCTGCCAATAAATCAATAGTAAATATTTTCTTCTGTTTATAAAGTATCTTTCATCTTTACAGTATTTGTTTTTAAGTATTTTTTGTTATTGTTGGTTTGCAAACATTTAATAGTGATGTGCTTTGGTTTAATTTTCTTTCTGTTTATTTTTCTTAGCATTATCTTAGCTCCTAATATCTTTGGGAGTATAGAGGTTTTTTTACAAAAATAAATTTGGAAGAAATTTTGGACACATTTCTCCCAATGGTTTGTCTGTCCAATTGTCGTTCATTCTTTCAACTTGAACCCACATTTAAATGTATGGTATGTAGCTTGTTATTGTTCTACAGATCACTGAGACTATTTTCATGATGTTTACTTTGTATTTTGCTCTATCTCTGGGTTCGTTTTGGGTAGCATCTACTGTGATATGTTTCAGTGTAGCTATCATTTCTTTTTCAGTGTATAATCTGCTATCGCTCTTACTCAATAAATATGTGCTCACATCTAATATTGCATTTTTAACCTCTAGAAGTCCCATTAGGTTACTTTTTAATCTTTTATTTGTCTTCTCAAAAAATTAGTGTTGTCATTGCATCATTCAATGATATTGAGCATTATTTTGTACTGGTCTCGGCCTGTCGATATCCAGTGGTGTGGATGGGCCAGCCCTTGTAGTTGTTATTATGATCATGAGGTGCCCTTCAGCAATAACCATCAGGAAACTTGAAAGAAATATACTTTATTACTCACGAGACCTGGAAATTACACAGCACATCTGGAGCCAAACACCAAGGGACCTCCATGGTGGGGAGGCAACCTGACTCTATCTAGTTGTGTGGCTGGCAACCTGTTTCTTAAAGAGAGTAGTCTTTTCACCTGGCCCCCTAAACCTCCTCCTCTCTGGCAACCATCAGTCTGACTCTGTATCTATAAGTCTGTTTCTATTTTGTTTGTCCATTTATTTTGCTCTTCACATTCTACATATAAGTGAAATAATATGACATTGTCTTTGTCTGACTTATTTTACTTAGCATAATACCCTCTAGGTCCATACATGCTGTAGTAAATGGTAAGATTTCATTCTTTTTTTATGGCCAAGTAGTATTCCATTGTATATATATGTACCACCCCTTTTTATCCACTCCTGTACTGATGGGCACATGGGTTGCTTCCATAGCTTGGCTATTGTAAATAACACTGCAATGAACATAGAGGTGCATATAATTTTTCAAATATGTAATTTGTGTTTCTTCAGATATATACCCAGAAGTAGAATTGCTGGGTCATATGGCAGTTATAGTCTTAAATTTTTGAGGAACCTTCACACTGTTTTCCATAGTCACTGCACCAATCTTCATTCCCACCAATCGTGCACAAGGGGTCCCTGCAAAAGGTGAAGGGATTAAGAAGTACAATTGGTAGTCACAAAATAGTAACAGAGATGTAAAGTACAACATATGGCATATAGTCAATAATATTGCAATAATTATGTATGGTGCCAGGTGGGTACTGGAAATATTAGGGGGGCCACTTTGTAAAGTATGTAATGATCTAAAAACTATGCACTACACCTGAAACTAAACTGTAATTGGGAAAAAAAAAGATAGCAGTTTCTGAAATGGAGGCCTTTTTGAAATTGATGCATGGACATCAAAAACCTTAATCAGGAACTTGCATTACAAAAAGAAGATGAAAAACAAACGCAAATGTCAGGGCTTACACAACAAACTTATGTATGTTTTAAAGTCTTTGCCTCATAATTCCATCATCACTGTTATTTCAAGATCTATGTTAATCATCTTCTGAGTGAGACCCCATGTTCCTGCTTTCACATATATCTAGTATTTGTGATTGGATGGTGAATTTTGTGAATTGTATGTTAACGAGTGCTGTAATATTTCTCTGTCTTCCTAAAAGAATCTTTAATGTTTTAAACAAGGATCAGATAGTTCTTTTCGAGGCTTATTTTTAAACTATAGGAGTAGCAGTCTTAAGTAACTTTTATTTCTGAGATCTCTACTAGATGCCTGGGTGTTGAACAAGGACTCTATTCTCTGTATTTCAGAACTCTGATATCTGCCTGCCTTGTGTGATCTCTGGAATTGTTCAATTTACAATTCCCTGATCATTCCTTTTTCATTTTTTTTGTTATTCTCACCCGGGGACATTTTTGCATTTATCTTCAGATAGAGCAGGAGGGAGAGAAGGAGGAAGAGAGAGAGAAACATCCATGTGAGAGAGACACATCGAGTGGTTGCCACCCACACGACCCCAGCCGGGGCCAGGGACAAACTGCAACTGAGATACATGCCCTTAGCGGGAACCAAATTGGGGCCTCTATGGTCTGTGGGCCGACGCTCCAACCGCTGAGCCAAACCAGCCAGGGCTCCCTGATCATTCTTAACAGCCTTGTGGACTTTCACTTACTTGTGACCAATTTAGTGTTCAGCTACAAACTCAAGGAGACCTTGTAATGGAGGAAAAGATGAGCAACACGAAAAAGAGATGCTGTCTGGGAGACAAAAAGCAGCATGCCAGAAGTATGTCATCATTTCTGTAACTAATTTAAATTTACATGAATGGAACTCTCCAAAGGCAGAGATTGGCAGAATAGATTTAAAAGAAAATCAGGATCCAACTATATGCTGCCTGCAAGACACTTACTTTATTTACACTGTTGATTTAGGTTCGGAAAACAGAATAAAAACAAAATTGAAAAAATCCTTGACTGAAATATAATAATAAAAAGGCAGAGATGAATACATAATTTACCGAGGAAAAATTTAGTAAGTGTCTCAATTGGGAGACAAGTCAAGTTCTATGAGATTACTAAAAGAAACATTGAATCAAATACAAGAAATGCTAAGGAGGAAGTGTCATTTAATTGAGATCTAAAATATGAGGATTAATTTGGCTAAATATTAGGGAAACAATCTGTGCATTATAATTAATGTTTGCTCTGCAGTCAAAAAGAATGTAATTATATAGACATATGAAATATTAAGTGACATTTACCTTTATCAGAGTTTATTAGAACAATATTCCATTTTGAATATTAAATACAAAGTTTGCATTGATTCTTAAAGACCCTATGGAAGGCATTTTTTACCTCTTTGTTCCTTAAGCTGTATATCAAGGGATTAAGCATAGGGATCACTAAAGTATAAAACACAGAGGCCATTTTATCAGTATAAAAGGAGTGAGTGGATTTGGGCTGTGTGTACATAAATAGTAGAGACCCATAGAATATAACCACTACTGTCAGATGAGAACCACATGTGGAAAAAGCTTTCCTCTTGCCCTCTCTAGAATGCATTCGAAATATGGCAATTAGAATCAGAATGTAAGATACCAAAACTACCAGCAGGGAGGAGAGCAAATTAAATGTTGAAAATAGTATGATCAACAATTCTATTTCTTGTGCATTTGAACAGAGCAAAGGTAACAGAGGAACATCATCACAGTAGAAATGATTTATGACATTAGAGCCACAAAAGGATGATGTAAAAATCTTAATAGTGAACATAAGACCCTGAAAGGTACTATAGAGGTATGGAATGCCCACCAGCACACGACAATGTCTCTGGGACATAATAACATTGTAGCGCAAAGGTTTACAGATGGCCAAACAGCGGTCATAGGCCATGGCTGACAAGATGAAAAATTCACTGATAATAAACAAAAGAAAGAAAGCCAACTGTGTGGCACATGCATAATATGAAATTTCATTTTGATCCACAACAAAATTCGCCAGCATCTTGGGACAAATGACAGTAGAATTGCCAAGATCAATGAAAGCCAGATGTTTGATAAAAAAATACATAGGTGTGTGCAGGCGGGAGTCTACCTGGGTCAAGATGATCATGCCGAGGTTGCCTACTACTGTGATTGTATAGATGATGAGAAAGACCATGAAAAGCAGAACCTGGAGCTCAGGCTGCCTTGAGACTCCCATCAGGATGAATGCAGTCAGTGATGTTAGATTCTGTTGGCTCATTGAGTGCAGATAGCTCTATAAAGAAACAGAGGGGTGTTATTAGCTTTCATGTAATGTCATCTAAACATAATTATAATCTTAGCAGACAGATTGAACAATTTTTTGATAATAGGGGATAGAAAATAATTCCCACATCTGATTTTAAAATTAAATTATGTGATAGAATCTTTTACTTCCCAAGGGAAGAGATGTACATGAAACGCATGCACTGTTATGACAGATTATACTCTAACTGGAGTCAACAATATTTGGAACATATCCACTGATTTTTTAAAAAGCCATATATATATATATATATATATATATATATATATATATATATATATATATATACACATTTATTTAATCTATACAATGACATCAAAATTTTTCTTTAGTATACTTACATTTCTGTCTGAGAATTCTTGTGGAATTTTTATTTTCTAAAGAGAGAGACCAGCCTGGCAGGTGTGGCTCAGTGGATTGTGCATCACCCATGCACTAAGAGGTCACTGGTTTGATTCTGGTTCAGGGTACATGCCCGGGTTTCAGACTCGATCTTCAGTAGGGGGTGCATTGGGGGCAGCCAATGAATGATGTTTCTCTCTCATAGATGTTTCTATTTCTTCTTCTCCTTTTCTCTCTAAAAATAAATAAAAACATATTTTTAAAAAAGAGACAAATAATATGACATTAATAAAGTTTAAGATTTTGGGTCCCTCATTTGCTCTTTTCTAGTTGGGGCCTTAGCAATACACTCACAAAGTGATATGTCCATCTTTGTAAAAGTTGCAAATGTAAGAAGATATTTTAACCTCAATCAAGCTTACTTTCCCTTTCCATTCCAACTTTGACTCCATCATATTCAACTAATACCATAGTGCAATGCCCTGTGTACAAACCTGTGGGGTCTAGCGAAGGAGATACTGAGTTAATAATACTGTATTTGATGTTTAGTGAGTGTATTTATAAGAGTCAAATTTATCATTGAGTGATGCTATGTATTCTGGTGTTGGAATGGCTTCTAAGAACTCTCTTACCACCCAATACACTGAGATGCAATATTTTTTACTAATAAAAATATTATATTTAAAATTTTATATTTGTGACTACTTGTTTATTGACAACTAACATTTTTTAAATTCTTTTTCCATTCTAAATAAATATTCACATTAATGACTTAACTTACATGCATGACCTTTTTTTAAAAAAAAAAAAACTTCAAATTAGTCTATGCTTCAAGAAGCATAAGATCTGGATCTATTTCTGCTAAAATAGATGGTTTATATCAATATTTAGGCATTTTAAATATTTAATTTTATATGGCCTTTTCTTCTAACATGCTATTTATGTGCATTTATTTATTCCTCCATTGTGAATATGATAGGGTATGTAAAGCATTTAAAATATTTATTTGAGCGTTTATTATAGCTCATCTTACTATCAGTTTATTTCTTCAATTGCACAGTGGAATATATATAGAGTAGAATACTGTGATTTTCAAAGGTTTTGGTAGTAAGTCCTGACCTCTTCATTTCATACAATTGACCTGGGAAGTCAGGAAAACAACATGGAACTGCCCTGACTGAAGACAGCCAGGCTGCTTCAGCTCATCCACTTGTGTTCTCTTCCTCTCCCACTGAGTTCTCGTCAGTGAAAATCTGGAACTCTGTAAGTATGATTTTCAATTGGAAGAGTAAATGGCATTCAAAATATTCAGCCAGTCAAAATACAAAACAGAATTATGTAACGGGATGCTCAGCTTTAGACTGGACAACTAGTAGGCAGAAACTTCTGGGAGCCCAGCACAAAGTCCAAACCTACAATTTAAAGCAGCTGAGCCAGGAGCCACCCTCTGGCTGGTGGCAGAATTCTAGGACTCTATCACTTTTTTGTGTCCATTTAGCCAGTCTGATCTAAAGAGTAGCAAATGGGAGGGGCTGGGGGAGGAAGCTATGGACATTTATGAGCCCCCTCCTACTTCTAGCCTTCTTTCCTAGATGAAGGTGTGCGCTCTTTCTCCATTGATCCCATTCTGCTTTCAAGTTCTTTCTTCTCTCCAAATAAGAACTATTGCAGGACCTGGTAAGGTGGGTTTTTTTATAGAATGAGAGATGCACTGGCTTAAGCAAAAGAATTCAGAATTCCAGTGCCAATCCTACCACACTGAAGTCTTCGCTGCTTTGCTAAGAATGATTCTAGTGTCATTTGAGTTTATCTCCATTGTTAAGGTCAGTCATTACCTCTCTTGGAAGATGTCCAGATTCCTTGACCCTGTTCATTTTTTGTTTTTGAAATTTACATTTTAATTTTACTGTGGTAAGAACACTTAATATGGAATATACCCTGTTAAAGACTTTTAATGTACAATATAGTCAGTGAGTAAAGCCTACTTTGAAAATAAGCAAACTGAGTAGTAAGCAGCCAGTAGGGAAAAAAAGCAAACAACGAAAACAATATGCAAGTTTATCATGGGAGTTTATCTGTATACATATATATATATATATATAAATCTTTGTAGTAAAATTATCTGCAGTTTATAAAATCTTGCATGGGTAATACATATATTAAAATACTTTTCCCCAAAATCACATAGAATATTTTTACATAAAATAAGTTATCAAATATTACATATTAAAATTATTTGTAATTTTAATCTGAAATGCAGTGTAGTTGGGAATCTGTATTTTTATTGAAAATCCTAACTTCCTCTTTACTTGCAATACCCAAATGCTACCATCAAATAGATCTGTGATATTTAGGTAATTCATAAGATTTAAGACCCTAAAAATACTATTCTATGCCAGGGAATCCCAGCTAACAAAGAAGAAAATTAATTTTGTGATATTTTATAATCAGCTGTCAGTGACCATAAGAAGGTTCATAATTATAAGACAGGAATCATGAAAAATTATCAACACTCAGGTAATAATGAAACACAATTCCTATCTACTCACCTTTAATGAAGAATTGAATTTTCTTCTCCTAAATTACTCTTACTTTAACTTTAAGTAGGGAAAATTTATGCTTATCCTTCTTTGAGATGCTTACTGAAGAAGTTGTATGTTATTTATGTTCAAATCATCTGAGAGATTTTAAAAATATTGCCTTGTGGTGCCTGCTAATTACCCAGCACACCCTACACATTCCCTAGTGAGAAAATGTGAGGGACAATTCAAGGAAAGAAACAAAACAACAGAAATGATCTGAACAGTCCCTGAAGACCTACATGATGTAAAGGTACTCACTCACAGAGTCAATGATTAAAGTAACCATCGAAAACACTTTGACGTCTACCTTATCCCGAAGAAACCAGCACAATTCCAAGAATCATGATAAACTTATAAACTGTATTACATAGAATTTTTCTTTGAATTCATTATTGAAATAAAAATATGTAGTAAGCACTAGGTTAAAGATAGATCACTGACTTGTATGAGATAGATAATCTATTCTCATATTCAGAGGACACTGAGCTCAGATAAACCATGTGATTTGCTCAGTCACATGATTGATAAGGACATTTGAAATTAACACCTTATCTTTAAATGAGTGATCTATATGCCTTGTTCTTTCATATGACAAACCTGTAACAATGATCGTAATGCAATGTATTACTATAATGATTGTCTCGACTGCAGTGTTTTCTGAGTTGAGATCTCAGCACTCTTGGATAGTGTTCAGTACAACCTCACTGAGAGCAAAATCTAATTTAAAATAGTATAATCAATCTCTCATAAATGTTACTCATACCCTCCTCCTCTATGATTTTCATATGTGTAAGGATTGAGGGAAATTTTCAGCTAAACATAGATCTAAGTTGCAGAAATGTCTACCTCCTTAACAATATAGCCTCAGTATTCTATGGTTTGTTAGCTGTGACTCTGTCTGCCTTTGTAGACTTCCTGGTGATCAATGGTCAGTTGCATCTCTTATGAGTCTAACAGCATCTACTCGGGTGACCATGGAAATATGAGAAAGCTTTTTTCCCCATCTTCCTTCATGTTTTCGTTTTGGGTTTCATTTAAAATTTTTTGCTAATAACAGCAACTTTTCCCATACTTGGCAGAAACTAGGTTAGCCATGCTTGATATCAGAATCAGTGGTGATAAACTGAATAATAATACTGCCAAGAGAATTGGGACGGGGGAAAAATAAACAACTTAACTTTGTTGTTGAATCCAAGTTTGTATGCCCAATGGGATGTGAAGCCAATCAACAAAGCACTGAGTATGAAGCAAGGTAAGGGTTTATTTAATGAGGCAGACAACCTGGAGCTTGGAAGAAAACCCAAATCAGCCTTGAGCCAAATTCAAAAATTAAGATGAGGAGGAGTTATACATATTTATTAATTCTAATTCAGGGGTTCTGATTGGATAGTCTTGGAACTAAGCTACCTAAGGTAAGGAATGTGAAAGAGCACTATAAGGCACAAAGGAATTTCAATCTAGCAGAGTCTGATTGGTCAGTCCTATATGTGTACATGTTTGGTCTGGGCACTGGATCTTCCTTATTGGTGGACCTTTCCCTTTCTAATGGGCTCCGAATGGCAAACAGCAGCACCTCTTTTACTTGAGTTCCATGGTTCCACTGTGCTCTGGAGGTCAGTTTAGGTTCATTTGGCTGCCAGCTGGGTAGACTCAGGTGTTAGTTGGTGGTGGGCACTTGTGGAGGGATAAGAAACTGCTCCTCGTTTTCTGTAGGATTCTTAAAAAAAGTGTTAGTGGCTGGCTTCAACATCTCTTCCTCAAATAGTTACTTCTTATGACCCAATCCCCTTGTAACAGTGGGCTAGGTTTATTTCCCATATAAAGACACAGCTTCTTTTTGACTAGCTAGATTTTTTCATAGGTATTCATTCATTCATTCATTCATTCATTATTCATTCATTCTTCCTGATCCCTTACTTAGATCATTGTCAGTAAGTCAGCCTATAACCCTGGTCTTTTTGGTAAAGGGCTTATCCATTTTGCCCTTTTTCCTTTTATTCATTTGACTTTTATTCTTTTAAATATTTAAAATGTATTTATTGCTTTCTCGAGTCTTGATTATGGAGATGTTCCTTCTCATTATGTTTTGAAATTGGATGGTAAGTTCATCTTTAATAGAACCTTCTCTGTGACTTTTCTGAAAGGTCACTTCTGGTAGCCACAGTGCTACTAATTTAGACCAATGTATGTCAATTTTTTAGCTTGAAGCTTCCTTACTTGTGCAGACAGCAAAATCCAAATTTCAACCCACGTGAGGAAAGGTTGTGGTTACTGATTCAAGAATGAAGCCTCTCCTTCTTGTTCTTCTTCTTCTCCCTTTCACCCTCTCCTTCCTCCCCTCCTTCTTCTTTCTTCTCCTTGTGCTGCCTGCGAATTACCCAGGACACCCTACACATTCCCTAGCGAGAAAATGTGAGGGACAATTCTCTTTCTCCTCCTCCTCTTCCTCCTCCTCTATCTTCTTCTTCTTCTTCTTCTTCTTCTTCTTCTTCTTCTTCTTCTTCTTCTTCTTCTTCTTCTTCTTCTTCTTCTTCTTCCTCTTCTTCTTCTTCTTCTTCTTCTTATTATTATTATTATTATTATTTATTTTTTTAACAAGATGCCATATCATGGTGGGCAACTTTATTTATAATGTTTGCTGATAAGCAGATTTATTTAGTTAGGATTTTAATGAGAATGCCAGTTTTTCAGAAACTAAATTTATATACAGGTTTTAGTGGAATTCTGTGTTGCTTCTGGGCCCAAAGGCTTAAGTTTGTTTTGTTTTTGTTTGTTTTTTTAAAACAATTTGAATCTCACAAAGTTTTGCAAATGCCCCTGTGAGAGTCATGGTGTCAGTGTCTATGTTTACTTCTGATTTTCTTCCTTTTGTGAAAAACTATTTATTTATTTATGTGTTATCTACAATTATTATAATATGTTTTATTTTTATAGTCACTATTTCAATGTATTCTTTTTAATATATGTTTTATTGAGGAAGGTAAAGCTCTATCTAGTCTTCCATATGCTAGAAATAAAAGTCTAACCATTTTGATTGTTTGCTTGTTTTTGAAATCTTTCTCTTTCTCGTGCTGAATACACTGTCTAGCTTGTCCTGTTCTTCAAGAATTATTCATTAAATAAATGAGAATATTAGAACTAAATGTAATATCTAATAGGAGTAACACATGGTCATTTTACCAGTTAGATAGAATGCAGAATTGGAATCTGAACAGAAGTGTGTGGATAAAGGAGGCAGGGTGTTACTTCCCAACATTTTAGAAATAACAGCCATTATCAAACTGGATTTCACTTAATGCATTTTTGCCTCACAAGGCCAGGCCTAGTCTATATTATACCTTAATAAAATACTATCTAATTTTGTATATTTACAACCAATATTTCTACTGCTTTCTCACCCTTGACTGTATATTGCCTTCTATGCTTTGTAACATTTTTTATACTACACATCTTAGAGAAACCAATTCTATTGAGGTAACTTAGAGAGTCTCTTGAGAAACCAGAATCCAATCTAGAGTGTAATTTTGTTGTTGTTTTTTTTAGTATAATAAGTGTCTAAACCATAGGGATTCTGGTCTCATTAGAATAAAATATATATATACTTGATCTTCTTTCAAATCTGTCTTCATTGAGGAAAGAATTACAGATGTAACGCCACTGTTTGTTTATTTTTTTAAAATTTCATTTGTTTGTGTTGTTTTACTTGACATATATACATATACATATATATATATACTGAAGTGAATCAGTTATCTACCATTAAAATATTGATTATTCTAAATCTCAGAAAAATATATTAACTAATTTTATTTCTAAGAAGAGAGTAAGAAAACTTGAAGATAGATATGAGCATTCTAAAGAAACTAATATTCTAAACTTTTTAATATCTGGTAAGTTAAATGCATTCTTTTTAATGTCTTTTTGTTTCTTTCAATTTTTATATTTAGCATTCATTCGACTAATAATTGAAAATTTCAAGTGTGGTAGAATCCTATCAATATTTTGATTCTTAAAGTTCATGTAATTTAAGTCCATATCTTATTTTATAATTCAGTTTACAATGTTGCCATCAAAATTTTCTGTTAAAGTTATTAGTTTTATATTTGGATCGTTAATTTAATTTCTAATACCTTTTAAATATGCTATTTCCTAAATTATAGTATATAATAAAATACATATCTATAAGTGATATTTTATTAACAAAAAGTTTTCAGTTAAGTCTTTAAGAGTAGTAGAAGGAAGAGCATGTGTGAGATAGATCTACGAGTAAAAAATGCAATTTTGAATATTAAATGTGTTCTTCGATATTGTCAGGTCTGTTGTAATCTGTAAAGAGCATATAAGATATCATGAAAAAAAACATAGGTATTTATTTTCTTTATCTCACATTTAACAAGGCTAGTTTGTAGGTAATAACTTTGATATGTTTGATTATTAAAACAAATAAATAAAACTAAATAGCGCTTAAGTATTTCAGAAATACTCCAAAAAGGAATTGTTCAATAGCAATGATTTTAAAGTTTAATACTGATCACCATGTACCAAAAGATATCAGATGCTAAATGTATATTACTATTCTATCTAGCTGTATTTCATATAGCTATGCAACTATGTATCTAGTTTGTTAAGTGTTTAATTTATACTCAAAGGACAGTAATGACTTTATTAGTGTTGTTTTCTTCAGTCCCCTCAGCAATCTTAATATAATTACACCCTGGATCTGGGAAGTTAAGTAACCTGTTCAATGAAATAAAACCAATTGTTGTCAACAATAGGATTTGACCCAAGATAAATGGATTCCTACCTTATCATTGTGGCAACTAAAGTGTTTTAATTACAATAGATAAATGGTATAAATCACAGATAAACCCAAATCATTAATATTTGTTTATTATAATTTCTAAAATGACAATTTAATAGAAAATAAGAAACAGTAAATTCTAAAACAAATATGAACAGTTTTGAATATAAAGTATAGGTATTTAACCATCCAATGGAAATTATATTTTTAGAAAGACTTAAATTGTTTAAACTATCTATTATAGGATGGAAAATATGAAGAAGTATCATAGAGCATTTGTTAAATATACATACACATATATTCATATTCTGAAATAGTGTGTTTTTAAAATTTTCTAAAATAATTTGAGATCTCAGGAAAAGCTGAAAGCTTCCATATGATCCAGATATATAAGATATGGGATTCTGTGTTCTAGGTGTCAAAGTTAATGACCTCTCAAGGATAATCTTCTACCATAAACATGGGGAAAATTATCCTGAATCAAGACTCATGGCTACTTTTAATAGGTATCATGCAAGAGACAGGTTTTTGCTTCATAAGATTCAGAGTTAGGTGCTGGCACCCAATGCCTCCCACAGTCACAAAAGCCAGAATCCTTGACTTTTGTTAAAATCATCACTCTAAGTACCTGAGCATTCTTACTTCATGATGTGGCCACTTTGCTGTCTATAATAATGTCCCTGTAGTTCATTGCCACATATAACTTCAAAATAAATAGAATTTTACAGACCCTTCTCATTAAATAATTTCATACCTAAAAATAGACCAACAAATAAATAAGAAGAGAATATCATAGAATGACTACTTGTCTAATGGTATAAGTTTTACATGCTATTAGTTTCCATCATCATTAGTGTCTTCTTAGGGCCAGTATAACTTTGGAATTGAAGTGGGCATTTCAGAGGCAGACTGAGCTGTGAGAGACAAACTTCTGACGTTTTGGTTTCTATGAAATATAATCATATAAAACAACATCACTGGAATGAAATTAGAGACCACCGAGTCCACTTGCTAGTTTTATTGATGAAAAATCTCAGCTTCAAAGAAGGGATATGTTTTTTATTCAAAGACTGACATCAATAATGGTAGTATCTGTGTTCATACTTATATGTAATTTTCCTAATGTAATCTCTGTATCTTTTTTTCTCAACAGATCTTGTGAAAAGAAACAAACAGATGACTGAAAAGAATTTTACAGTTGTGACTGAGTTTATTCTTCTGGGATTGACAGGCCACACTGAACTGAAAATCGTACTTTTTGTATTGTTCCTGGTGATTTATGTCATTACCTTGGTGGGAAATCTGAGCATGATCTTCTTAATCCGAATCACTCCCAAGATCCACACACCTATGTACTTTTTCCTCAGCTGCCTTTCTTTTGTAGATGTCTGCTATGCGTCTGCCATTGCTCCCAAAATGCTGATAAATCTCCTGGTTGTGAAGGCAACCATCTCTTTTTCCGCTTGCGTGGTACAGCATTTGTGTTTTGGGGTATTTGTTACCACAGAAGGTTGTTTGCTGTCAGTAATGGCATATGATCGTTTTGTGGCTATTACAAATCCTTTGCTTTACAGCGTGGTCATGTCTAAGAGCAGGTGTGTAGGGCTGGTCATTGGGTCATGGACGTGTGGAATGATTAACTCATTAACACATACAGTAAGCTTAAGCAGACTGTCCTTCTGTAGGCTGAATGTTGTCAGCCACTTTTTCTGTGATATTCCTTCACTTCTAAAGCTGTCATGTTCTGAAACCTCCATGAATGAGTTGTTGCTCTTAATCTTCTCTGGAGTCATTGTTGTGGCTACCTTCTTGGCCGTGATGATTTCCTACATTTTCATTGTTCTCGCTGTCCTGAGGATCCGCTCAGCGGCAGGCAGGCAGAAAGCCTTCTCCACCTGTGCTTCTCACCTGACTGCTGTGACCATATTCTATGGTACCCTAAGCTTTAGTTATATTCAGCCAAGCTCTCAGTATTCTGTGGAACAGGGGAAGGTAGTTTCTGTGTTCTACACACTAGTGATTCCCATGTTAAACCCACTGATTTACAGTCTGAGAAACAAAGAGGTAAAAGATGCTGTAAAAAGGGCCGTGGAAATTAAACATTTTTCCTGTTAGTGTTTTAAAAATATTTTTTTCTTTATTGATTTTAGAGAGAGAGGAAGGGAGAGGAAGAGAGAGAGATGGAAACATTAATGAGAGAGAACATTGATTGGTCACCTCCTGCATGCTCCCTACTGGGGATTGGGCCTACAACCTGGGCATGTGCTCCAACTGGGAATCAAACTGGTGACCTTTTGGTGCATGGGTTGATGCTCAACCACTGAGCCAGACCAACTGGCCCCTGTTAGTTTAAAGTCATTGTAAATCCTACCACATTGTACCAGTTGGTTCTCATTTTTAAAAATTCTGTGAATGTAAAGCTTCTGAGGATGTACAGAGTTTTATTTAATTTTATTTTTTTCTTGTAGTTTTTAAAAATTTTTTTCAAACATAATACACCTTCAATACCATTCTGCGCAAATTTCAGATGTACAACAAAGTGCCTGGAAAATTGTGCACTCTACAAAGTGGACCACCGCTTCCCTAAGCACCCACCTGCACAGTTTTCTATTCTATACCCTTGTTTGTCACGTGAGGAGGTGGCCAGAAAGGGAAAGTTGTTTAATCCATGTAGCTGCATCGCAGAATCGATAGCCTATCTCACAGGTCTTCCCGATATTCCAGGTTGTTATTCTCTAAATCAATACAAAATTCAATATTACATTTATATTTTTCTGTTATTTGGAGAAAACAATTATAGAATAATACTTGCATTTAATGACATAAAAATAGGGTACTTACAAAGAAAAAAGTAATTGGTTCTCAGATTTCCAAGAACATGTATATTCTATTACATTTGCTTTCACTGACTTACAGTTCAATTGGTCTAAAGAGTGGTTATGACATTGAAATTTATAATAAGAAACATATATTTGGTCTTAGTCCTGGCATAGTTCTTAGAATCTTTTTATCACCCAAAATGCTGATAAAAGTCCCGGTGTGAAGGGAGCCATGTCTTTTTTCGCTTGCATGGTATAACATTTGTGTTCTGGGGTGTTTGTTACCACAGACGATTTCTTGCTGTCGGTAATGGCATATGATTGTTATGTGGCTACTGCAAATCTTTTGCTGCATAGTGTGGCCCTAAGAGGAAGTGTGTAGGGCTGGTCCTTAGGTCATGGATATGTAAAACAATTAACTCATTAACACACACAGTAAGCTTGGGTGGACTTTCCTAACTGAGGAGAGCCTTGAAAGTGTCTTGTCTTATGTTAATGAGGTGGCTTTTGGAAAGGCCATATATATGGGGGCTGGTGGCCAGGGGAACCAACCATGAATTGGTGGTCAGAACTTTTAGTGTCACCCCTTGATTTCCAGGGAGGGGAGAGAGCTGGAGTTTGAATCAATCACCAGTGGCCAATGATTTCATCAATCATGCCTATGTAATGAGGCCTCCATAAAAACCCACAAGGAGGGGTATGCTTCCATGTGCCACCCTGCTGGCCCTCAAATTCAAGGACAGAAGCTCTTGCACTTGGAACTAATGTTATGTATCTCTTCATCTGGTTGTTGATTCATTTTCTTTGATATCCTTTGTAATAAACTGGTAACCAAGGAGTAAACTTTAAGCTTTATATATATTTCACGTTTTTTTTTGTTTTTTTAGAGTAATAAATTATATATTTATTCAAACTTCCGACTGTTTATTGCTTATATACTGAAGTGTAATGGAATTCTGTGTGTTGGCCTGCCCTACAGTGACTTTATTATATTCAATTATTAGTTATAGTAACTTGTGCTGATTCCCTTTCTACACAAATGATTGTATCATCTTCAAATAGAGACCATTTTATTTATTTAAAAAAAATTTTTTATGTCTTATATTTATTCCTCTCATCTTATTGCATAGGCTGGGATCTCCATTATGATATATGATAGTTGTGGTGAGAAAACAAAGTCTTCTCTTCTTTCAGTCTTAGTGAGAAGGCATTCATTTTTTCATGGTTAAATATGGTGTTCACAGTAAGTTTTATTGTAGATGCCTTTTGTCAATTTTTAGGAAGTTTCTTTTCATTTTTAGATTGCTGAAAGTTTACTTATGTACTATAAGTTGATACTGAATTTCATTAAATGCTTTTCCCATATCAATTGATAAATCCATAGTTTTTCTTCTTAATTCTGTTGATGTGATAAATTATATTAATGGTATTTGAATGCTGAGGTGGGATTGTATTTCTAAGATAAACCTCATATATAATTTGTGAATGTTTCTATACAATTAAAATTAAAACTAACAACAAGGAAAAAATCAATTTATGTGACTGTTACTAGATATGAAATAAGGAGTTTAATCTATGTATAATCACCTATACAAGAGATAGAGACCACATTTATTCAATAGGTATTAAATGTTTTACGGCTACACAAAATATATAAAATTTAATGAATAATAAACTAAAGCCTTGAAAGAAATTTCTGTATTGTTCTACTTCTAAATCAATTTTTAAAAATGATTTTATCATTTCTATAGAATTAAAGTTGACTGTGATAGCTAAGAAATAATTCCATGAAGAGGTAAATTCTTTAAATGTCAACATTTTCTATGACAGAATAAATACTGAATTTTACTTTTCTACTCTATGATTGACCGATTTCCATTACTCTGAAGTATAAACTAATATATTGAGCTATGAATCACATAAATAGACAGATACACTGCATCATATATCTTGCTATTATCTCATGTTTTATGTCATACAAACTTGTGATTTAAAGAATAACATAAGCCCTGGCCAGTTTGGCTTAGTGGACTAAAGAGTCCCAGGTTCAGTTCCCTCTCGGGGCACGTACCAAAAAAGAAAAAAAAAAGAATAATATAAAAATATTTTAATACTTATCATCAAGGAGCTAATAAAGGCAAGATTGACTGTAAACTTTGTCTCAACTCTGACACAACAGGGATTGGGAGAAACACCAGGTGGCTTTGTGAAGGGCATGGACCTCACTGTTTCAGCGTGTACCACTCACACACTAGACATTAGAATATAGCTCCTCCTGTTACCTGACTTCTGAGACCTCTCTACCTCATAGCATTTCTTTTAAGCTCTCCAGTGGTTACTTCACCAGGGAATCTATAGATATAGAAATAGAGAGCTATAGATGATATAGAGATAGACAGATAATAGATATAGATGATGGAGACAAAGATAGAGATAGATGATAGAGACACAGACAGAGACAGAGATAGAGATAGAGTTAGAGATGACAGAGATATTCTCCAGGGACTACAATGATTCCTTTCTCCAATAAGAAACCATATGCAGCCCTGGCCAGTTTGGCTCAGCAGTTAGAGTGTTGTCCCACAAACCAGAGAGTCCAGTGTTCGGTTCCCGCTAAGAGAATGTACCTAGGTTGCAATTTGTCCCCGGCACCTGTTGGGGTCGTGTGGGTGGCAACCAGTCGATGTGTCTCTCTCACGTCGATGTGTCTCTCTCACATCGATGTTTCTCTCTCTCTCTTCCTTCCTCTTTCCCTCCCACTCTATCTAAAGATACATGCAAAAATGTCCTCGGGTGAGAATAAAAAAAGAAGAAACCATATGCATATGTAATTTGACACTTGGTAATATTATGATTATTGTGAATAATTAAAGATTCACTGAATCACAGATCATTCCTTATTCTAAAGATGATATTTAATTTTCATACTCATACTTCTCAATTAGTATCCTCTCTCTCTTGTATTTCAGGAGCTCTTTCAATGACAAACTCTAGATGTTGATTAGTGAAGTTTACCCTCATAGGGTTGACACATATTCCTGAGAAGTCTGTTCTTCCTTTTATCAGTCTTATCACTGTGGATGGGCATTCATTGAGTGTGTACAAGAATCAAGACAATGCTCTATAAATTACATGTCTTTGGGGAGGGGTTTTTCACATCTTTGTCCATGTGAATGGCACACCCTAAAATAACATGGTGTTCAACCTTCACAACTGCTCCACTGTTTTTCATTGTATCATTTAAGGATATTTTCTCTCATGCATGTAAGAGGTAAAAAAACAAACACTGCCGCAAAAAAGAGGGCTTAATTTAAAATAGAAAATAATCACATGTTGTCCCTCATGGCATATCTTGGTTCAGTAGCTCAACAATATCAGAGTCAATGTATTCTACTGCATTTACAGTAATTTTCCAAATGGATGAAGTGCTCATAGAAAGGTTCTTAAAAGTCTGAGAAGCAGAAGGTAATAGAGAATAAATATTTCCCTCATAGACCCCCTCCTTTCTTTTTTTGAAAGAACACTTATCTAATATTTTCCCTGGAAGAATTCCTTCTGCAAATCATTAGCAATGGACATTTGGGTTTTTTTGGAATACTGCTTCTCCTTAATCTTTATTTCTCACACTATGCCCTGCCTTCACTTTGTTTTGACTTTCTATTTTACTAAAATCACTCATTAAAAGAGGACTGAATAATTTATATGTATGTGAATTTGTTTCTTTATATATAATTGAACAGTTATATCTTTCTTGAGTTTATTTTCTGTACCAGACATGACTTTCACTGTTGTTCTAATGTTTCTGCTATATCTCCTCTTCTATCCTGCATCTGACAAAGTGAAGCTTTACTCCCTGTCATCTCTGGATTATAGTAGTGAAGTATACAAATTATATTTAGAAACAACTTAGGGACCTTGTTAAGAGTACAAAGTCTTAAGCATTACCTTGACTATCTGGTTTGAAATCTGATTCTAACACCTAATACCTTGGTGGACTCTGACCATTTACTCAGTCTCTCTGAATCACCTTTCTCTAATCTAAAAAACAGATTTTTTAATAGAACGTATCTCACAGAGTTGTTTGTGATAATCAACTTCATCAAGACATGAAGAATGCTCAAGAGTCTGAGATATTATTACTTGGTAGTAATAATGACTATCTTAAAGATTACTGTTGGCTACATTAACACTTTGATAATTGTCTTCACATGACATTGTATCATGTACTTTTTTGTATTATAAGATTGTGTTTTATTTTTCAGAGAAGTTTTATGTTCATAGCAAAATTGAGAAGAAGGTGCAGAGATTTCCCACATATTCTCTGACTCACACATGCATATCCTCCCCCATTCCATTATCAACAGCCCCTCACAAAGTAGTATATTTATTACAACCCATGCGTCTACATTGGCACATCATTTTCACCCAAGTTCCATAGTTTACATTTGGTTTACTCTTGGTGCTGTACATTCTATGGGTTTGAACAAATATATAATGACTTGTAACCACAATGATAGTTTCATACAAAGTATTTTCCCTACCGTAAACATCCTCCAAGCTCCTCCTGTCCATCCTTTCCTATGTCCTAACCCCTGGCAACCACTGAACTTTTTACTGTCTCCATGGTTGTGCACTTTACAGAATGTCACATAGTAGGAATCATGCAGTATGTAGCCTTTTCAGATTAACTTTTTGCACTTAGTAGCAAGCATTTAAGGTTTTACTACATTTTTTCATGCTTGATAGTGCATTTCTTTACAGTGTCGAATAAAATATCATTGTCAGATGTGCTATAGTTTATTTGTCCCTCTACCTACTGAAGGACATCCTGGTTGCTTTATATTATGCACTTTCTAAATTTTATTCCAATGAAATACTTTATTTCATTTTATTTCATTGGCTGAACACAATTTTAATTGTATGATAGTGAACAAAGCAAATATTGTAGAAAAATAGCTTTAATAATGTCCCAGAAATGTTAAGAAGAATAAAAGTAAAAAAATAAAAGTAAGCTCATAGGAAAATGTAGAGAGTGATTTGGAACAACTATATACAAAGGCAAGATAACTATGTCCTTGGCATGTATCAGGATTCACTTACATTAGAAATATGGCATTGTGTGAGCAACAGGATTCTTTCCCTTTGCTTCCCACAATTACGATGATCAATGTTAAACAATGAAGTCTGTTAAAACAAAGTGCATAATCAATATTGATAAAAACTGGGAAATGACCTGAGAAAAGAGAGATAGTACAGTTAATTTATCATGGGATAGTCCTCTTACCCAAGGATACAAAAAACAACTTTTAAATGTGGAAAATTAGTTTTTTTTTTAAGTCAGAGATAAGAAAATGCTACAATCTCAAACATCAAACAATCAGTTATTAAGTACAACTATTTGGGAGGGAAAACAGTACAAACCTAAAAGCTTCTAGGTGGCCTCAGAAATTTCTCTCAACTTGAGTATCATCTGATATCAACAAAATGGACTAATTAAGACAAAATTAGGTGCCAATCAGAAGCTCTGGATTGCCGAATTGCAAACCATGTTCAGTTAATAGACTCAAATATGGAAGGGAGCCAATGACGAGGAAAAAGTGGAACCCCAACATTCGGACAGGGTATTTGAGGAAAGTAATATGACTGGTATGTCAAAACATTAGATATCATAGACACAGCCATTAACAAGTGAAATTCTAAAACATATCAGGAAGAGTATTAAGGGTAAAAACCAAAGAAAAAGACACACACACACACACACACACAGACTCAAACACACTCACACTCACACATAAACACGCTGTGATTTTATTCTTATAGATGCAACATCAGAATCCTTGACAGGATTTTCCTTCTATTCACCTAACACATTCTACTATGCTATAACAATTATGTAATTGAAGTGTATAATCTATCTTTCCCCTCAAGAAAAGAAAATACTTTTATTATTTTGTTCATTAATCTATTTACGGAAATTAGAAGTGCTGAGCATCTATAAGACAGTTGATGAATACCTATTGACCTCATCTCTGCTTGCTATTTCTCTTGTGGAGGCACATACAGCATGATTTAAAGCCCATACCCTAGCTTATACAAATCTTATAATGTGTAAACCTTAAGGAAAAAAGTATTACATGGATTTTCCCAGACTCTTTGTAGTGCACATTTTACATCTTTGTTCCTCAAGCTATAGATCAAGGGATTCAACATGGGAATAACGAGGGTGTAAATTATGGAAGCCACTTTATCACTGTCCAAGGAATGACTGGACTCAGGTTGCACATACATAAATATCAACGTCCCATAAAATATTACGACCACCATCAGGTGGGATCCACAGGTAGAAAAAGCCTTGTGCCGACCCTCAGCAGAGTTCATCCTCAGAATGGATTCAAGAATGAGGAGGTAAGACACAACGACTATCAGAAAGGATGAAATCAAATCAAAACTGGCTAAAATCAGAATAATCAATTCAATTTCCTGCATATTTGAACAGAGCAAAGGTAACAAGGGGAGAGTGTCACAGTAGAAATGACTGACAACATTATAGCCGCAGAAAGATGAGCGAAAGATTTTTATGGTGATTAGAAGAGAAACAAATGTGCTGTGGAGATAGGAGACAGCCACCAGCAGCTGGCATAGCCTTTGTGTCATGATGACTGGGTAGAGCAAAGGGTTACAGATGGCCACATAGCGGTCATAGGACATGACAGATAGAATAAAAATTTCACCATCAATAAACACAAGAAAAAAAGCTAGTTGTAGAGCACAGAAATAATAGGAGATTGTATTTTGATCCACAACAAAATTTACTAACATTTTGGGCCCTACAGTTGTTGAATAACCAAGATCAGTGAAAGCCAGGTGTCTGAGAAAGAAGTACATGGGTGTCTGGAGGCCGGAGTCCACCTTGGTGAGGATGATTATGCCCAAGTTGCCCACCACTGAGATCATGTAGATGATCAAGAAGAGTCCAAATAATGGAGCTTGCAGATCAGGGCGGTCTGTGATCCCCATGAGAATGAACTCGTTTAACACTGTTAGGTTTTGTGTTTCCATGCAGGTTTTTCAGGAAACCTATTCTGGAAAGAGACATCAGCATAGTCAATAGGTTTCATGTATTCTACCTGTGAGATTTTTAGTCTGCAACGCTAATATAAATAAGATACATCCAAATTTACCATTTAAAATATATGAAAAGTAACTTATGTCTACAAAAATAATATTCATAAATAGAGCTTGAGACAGCCAGTGGTTCTCAACTGGAGGGGATTTTACTGAGCAATGAGCATTGGTCAATATCTAGAAGACACTATGGTTGTCACAACTCAGAGGAAGGGTGTGACTGGTGTGTAGGGTTAGAAGTTAGTTATGCTTTTAAATATCCTACAATATCCAATATCTAATCCAAAATATAATAATTTTAAATTATAAATTCCAACAATGTGTAGAACCTACTACTTCAGCACTTGGTCCTGCAAACTTTCTTATGCCTATAGGTGACACAGGCTGAAACAGTGAAACAGTTCATACAATGGACAGAAATTTTATAATGTCAGTTATATCTTCATTTAAGTTACATACAAGAATTTGGCCAACGATTTAACTTAATCAAAACTCATTGTTCTCATATACAAATCCAATACTTTGGATCATTTAATCTTTGTTTATCTCTCCACAAGCCTGTAGGAAAGTATTGGCATTGCTTTCATATAATGAAGTTTTATAAAATGTTTTTTGGATAAAGAGATATTATACTCTTTAATGAAAGTTTAAAGGCCTGTGCATCGAGCATAATAGTTTAAAGTCACTATGTTACCCAGTACTATAGAGGTGAAATAAAATACACTAAAGGTGACACATCCATGGATTCTTGGATATTACTTTAAATTCCTCTACACCTTAAGGCCACAGGAATGCCTTCAAACTACGATATAATATAAAACACACCTAAGTATTTTATATAATCAAATAAAAATGTATCTGAATGCTCCTAATAATACACAGATTAAGGATATACCAGGTGAGTGCTGAGTGGCAGATTAAGGTAAAAAATTATTAGATGTAAAACATTGTGAGCATGAATGCTACCTTTAAAAACCAGAAATAATACTGGTTACAATAAAAATTACAGTGACAGCAGTTTCTGAGTGGTCTAAAAAATAAAACTGTAACTTTATAACATTAAATATAAAGTAATTACATTAAGTTTGCATTGAAATAATTTAAAATGCTGTTTATGATTCTGTCACTTCCGTGAGTATACCCTGCTGTGATGAACACACCTTCCTCATGTCAGAAAGATGGACATGTGGATCAGTAAACAGTCATTTCAGAAAGATATCCTCAGTAAATTTAGTAAGAAGTGACATAAATCTTATTTTTGTGTGTTTTGTTTCTTTTTGCCAATATGAAAAAAGGAAAGAAATTATATTTCGTAAGTTCCAATTTTTCTGTGCTCTAAGAAAAGATAAAAGTGTTTGAGACTTTTATTCTCACAGGCTCTAATGTTGTATGGAAAGAACCAAATTGCTTTTTCATAGTTCACATCTTTGTTAAATACCAACTTACTTTTTATTTATTTATTTATTCACTTATTTTTGTTACAGATGTTTCTCCTCCCCCCCCCCCCCACTGATTCCCCACTCCCTCTCCCTCCCCGCCCTGTCCACAGCTTTGTTGTCCATGTCCATTGTTCATGCATACATACATATAAGTTCTGTGGTTACTTTTTTTTTTTAACTTATACTGTTTGAGGTAATTATAGCTTTCTATCAGATTCCACTTAAAATGAAAAAACATGCTGAATATTTTGATATTATTATAAAACTGGGTACTTAAAAGTCTTCTAATATCCACATAATGCTTTTCACATCTCAACATGAGGGGGAAAAATCAATTTTATACATTTATTTAAATAATTATTAAAGTTTAGATTACATCTAGAGTGTCACAAAAAAGAGCCTAGAACCACTAATGAACTAAAATTTCAAAGGACATTAAAATGATTGATTTTTAAAAAATGATAGATTGAATATCTGCAGCTTTGTAACTGCAGATTTTTAAAATTTTATGTCTTTTTAGTTAGGCTTCATTTGCACTGTTTTGGCCTGTATTACAGATATAATTACTTATATAAAATAAACCTTTTATAAGCAATACTATGATGGTATCTCAAAGATGCTTTTGAATATTTAGTCTGTCAACTCATGTGAAAATACTCAAAAACATTAGTATGCTGAGATGAGGAGGGGTCCCCTTCGAGCTCAGGTATTAAGGAGAAGTGGAAAGCAAAAAGAACTAAATCAGAATTGCAAACATTTTGCTAGAGCTTTGTCATTTAATTAAAGTGAAACTTTGGATGTATCACTGAAGCAGCGTCAATATTGGTAACATAAAACACCACATGAAATGTTCTATCCTTTTACCTTCAATGAAGCCTCTCTCTTGACTCCCTCATGTGTTTCTTACATGGCTGAGTGAGAACAATTTATGGATTTTTTTCACCTTTTGATGCTGTCCCTGAGGAGATGCCAAGCAATTTGTTGATTGTCCCTACAATATTTAATAGCACAATTAAATGCCTGGAGGTTGTCCTTTAATTGTCATGGATAATTTACATTCCCCATGATTTTCTTTCCTCCCTTCCCTTCCCTTCCCTTCCCTTCCCTTCCCTTCCCTTCCCTTCCCTTCCCTTCCCTTCCCTTCCCTTCCCTTCCCTTCCCTTCCCTTCCCTTCCCTTCCCTTCCCTTCCCTTCCCTTCCCTTCCTTCCTTCCTTCCTTCCTTCCTTCCTTCCTTCCTTCCTTCCTTCCTTCCTTCCTTCCTTCCATTTTCCACTCTTGGATAACTTTCCTTTTGTAGCACACAGGACTCTTGACCACAATATTGTATCTATAGACATGCCCATCAAGAGTCTGCATTTACACAGTGGTCTCCTTGAATGAGTGACAGTGTGGTGTAGAAATGTTTAGATACTGTTCTACTGTTTTAAAACTTTTAGGGAATTAAAATAGTACATTGCTTTCTTGATTTATTGCTCACGTTATTGCTAAAGTCTATGTGCCTGACACTTCTAAAGGCCACAACTCAAAGCATCAGAGTTTGGAGTAAGGATGTTTTATTGCTTGAGAAGGTGTCACTGAGCATATAGGAGTCCAGATCCAACTTAAGAAAGTACAGGGTTCAGGCTTATTTTATGTCAAGAAAGAGAAGATAAAACCAGCTGTTTTTGGAAAACTAAAGCCTCAAACAGGATTCCTCTAATTATTATCATGTCTGTATGCAAGACAAAGCAGGAGGTATTCACCTGAAGACCATGGGAACAAAGCAGGCTTGAATGAGACTGTATCAGAGAGAGACAGTACTCACTTTGTTACAATGTAGTGTTTGTTTTTATTTACCTTGGGAACAGAAACTAGTTACTGTTATTTCTCATTTCATTGTGAGTGTTCAACACTTCTCTTTTGCTAATTTTTAAAATTTTTTTATTTTACAACTTCATGAACCATTTCAGTAATTCCATTTTGTACAAACACACTCCAATACAGATCTATTCCATCACCACAAAGTACCCTCTGGCTACCCTTTATAAGCTCATGTTTGTAGTGGTCTCAGCCTATTAATAATCAGTGTTGTGGCTGAACTAGCCCTTGTCGTTTTTATGATTGATTTCGAGACATCCTTCAACAATAACTTCCAGGAAACTTTGAAAAGATAAAGATTTATTTTTTACAAAACCTGGAAATTACACAGCATACCTGGGCCATACAGTAAGTTCTGGGAAGGTGGGAAAAGGGAAGGGTAGGGAGAGAAAGAAAGGGAACGGGAAAGAAGTAGAGGGGAAGAAAAGGGAGGGAAGAGAAGGAAAGAGGAGAAGAGAAGATAATCGAAGGTAAGGGGAGGGGAGTAGAGGAGACAGGAGAGGAGGGAGAAAAGGGAAGACAAAGAAGAGAACATAGGCTTGGGGCAATCAAAGGTTAAATCAGGTAATTGTTTAGAAAAAAGAAAAAAAAAATCCAGGATTTACACTATACTATGCCTACTTCCTACTACTCCTCTCCAATTTTTTCTGAATCCTGGCAATCACTAATCTTGATAGTGCTGTAATTAACCTAATTATTAATAACAAGGAGCAAAGGGAAGACCAACTATGATAGGCATGTCATTTGGATCAGCTTCACCAGGAAGCTACAGATTTACCTTCCACAGGGAGCCACCACTTTATTCCAGGAGATTGTTGGGAGAAGGGACTGGAAAGAGAGGAGAATAGAAGCATGCCCTGTAAAGTTGAGGTGACATTGGGAAGGTACTTGGAAAAGGTTCTTGGCGAGAATGGGCGTGGCCACTGCAGAAGTGAGAAATTTGGGATACTTAAACCCCTGAACAAAGGTTTTTTCTTTTGTGCTCTTGTGTTCTTGGCTGTCTTGGGACTCTTGTTTCAGAGGGTATACTCTCTGGGTTCCACTGAATTTTCCCACATGGTCCACGGTCATGTGGATGCCAAATGCAATGGACTAATGGACTGTAACTAGCCTGATGTTGAACTGGACCCAACTGCGAGATGGAAAGAAAACTCGGGACACTGGTTTTGCTTCTACCTCCAGTGAAACCCCAGCTCCATTTCTATGACTGGAATGGGACTTTAAAAAGACAGAGATGTAGTTCCACACAAATGAAAATCACTCATTCTCTTGTGCTAGTCTCAGAAAATTCTCCCCAGCATTCAGTGGGGAATAGGATACGCCAATTTCCCAGATAATAATCTAATTCCATCACTATATTGTGTCACTTAAAGAATGTTTTATAAATAATATCATACCACTTGCAATCTTGGAGATTTATTTATGATTTTGTATGTATCATTTGTTCTGTATTGTTGCTGAGTATGTATTACATGGGATGGATGGTACAGTTCGGTTATCCAACTTATGTAAACTCTATTATGCATTCTTTTTAATGCCTTTTACCATGTTAGGCTCTAAAGATACAACTGTGAATGTAATATCTGGAGTCCCTGTTTTTATAAAAATAAATGTTTAGTAGTAGAGAAATGCAACTGGCTATATGTGAGGAATCGTATCAATCTGATTTGAAAATAAATGTAGGTTAATATCTGAAGTATGAGCAGGAAATAGCTATCTATTAGTGACACATTTTAAGTTTGACAACAATGAAGAATTTTGTTTATTTCTAGACTTATACATATATTCTTGCCCATCCCACGGAGGTAACAGTACAAGGTTAAAGCAATCACATTATAAGTTACATTGGTTTATACATAATCTATTGCTAGTGTATGTTACAGTGAATTTTAAGTAGAAAATTTGTACACATGTTCCAGGTTCTAGTTAGGGCATTTTTTACCTCTTTATTCCTTAAACTGTAAATCAAGGGATTCAGCATAGGTATGACCAAAGTGTAAAATAAAGAAGCCATTTTATCAGTATCAAATGAATGACTGCTCTTGGGCCGCACATACATAAAGAATAGGGTACCATAGAATATGACTATGGCCATCAGGTGAGAGCCACAGGTAGAGAAAGCCTTGTGCCTGCCCTTTGAGGAGTTTATCCTGAGGATGGCAACCAGGATCAGAATGTAGGACACAAGGACTATCAGAAGAGATGAAACTAGGTTAAAAGCTGAAAAATTCAGAATGATCAACTTAATTTCATGTGTGTCTGAGCAGAGCAAAGATATCAAGGGCAAAATATCACAGTAGAAATGCCTGATGACATTATAGCCACAAAATGATGAAGTGAAAATTTTAATGTTGACCAGCAAAGATAAAAAGATACTGTATAGATAGGGTATTGCCACCAGCAAGTGACATAATCTTTGTGACATGATGACTGTGTAGAGCAGAGGGTTACAGATGGCCACATAGCGGTCATAGGCCATTGCTGACAGTATATAAATTTCACAAGTGATAAATATACCGAAGAAAGTGAGTTGGATAGCACACCAATTATAAGAGATTGTATGTTGATTTACAGCTAAATTTGCGAGCATTTTAGGTCCTACTGCTGTAGAATAACCGAGATCACTGAGAGCCAAGTGTCTAAGGAAAAAGTACATGGGTGTTTGTAGTCTGGAGTCTATCTTGGTGAGGAAGATCAAGCCTAGGTTACCCACCGCGGAGACCATGTAAACAATGAGGAAGAGTCCAAGCAATGGAGCCTGAAACTCTGGGAGGTCCATGATCCCCATTAGAATGAATTCATTCAACGTTGTTCGATTGTGTTTTTCCATCCAAGCCATTCAGGAAACCTATAATGGACAGAAAGATAAACCTAATCAACACATTTCATGAGCTATGACTGAGATTGATATTGTAATAAGTGATTCAAAGCCTAAATCTTTCATTTACGACTTGTTGCTTTCATTGGCTACCCTGACACTTGGCAGCTCAATTCCATCTCTCAGCTCTTGAGAGGTTTCTTGACAGGTTTCTTAGATCTGACAAAAAAGCACAAACAACAAAAGTAAAAATAAATAAATTGAAGTTTTATCAAAAAGCAAACTTTCTGCACCAAAGAATATGATCAAAGAATTAAAAGGTAATGCAAATCATATATCTGGCAAGATTCTAGTATATACAACATACAAAGGATTTATACAACTCAGTAACAAAAAGGTAAACAACCCACATATTTTTTTTAGACAAGGCAAAAAACTTGAGCAGACATTTATTACAAAAACACACAAGTGGTCAATAAGCACATGAAATGTTGTTTAACAACATTAGTCATACACATTAAAACTATAATGAGATACTATTTTACATACTCTAAGATTTTGTTTTAAGGGAAAATTACAAATGCTGGCAAAGGTGTGAAAAGATGAGAACCTTTGAACATTTTTGTAGGCAATTTAAAATGGAATAGCCACTATGATAACATTTTAAAGATTATTCAATAAGCTCATCAAAAAATTGCCAGTATGACACAGCAATTGCACCCTTAGATTCATACACAAAAGCATGGAAAACGTTGGGTAGTTTACACAAAAAAGTATGCGTAAATGTTCATAGCAACATTGTTCATAATACTCAAAAGTAGAAATAACCTAAAAGTTCATCAATTTGCAAAAAGATATAGCAAATATGGTATATCCATACAATGAAATATTAACAACCATAAAAAGAGTATCAATACATACCACTACATGGGTGAACCCTTAAAACATTATGTTAAGTGAAAGAAGCCAATTATAAAAGGCCACATATTATACAATCGAATTATATGAAATATCCAGAATCAGGAAATTCATAGACAGAAACCAGAATATTTGTGGCTTGTTCAGGAATACTGAAATAATTCTCAAGAGACAATATATGTAGAGACCTATTTTTAGTGGAAATAAAAAGCATTATAAATCTCATGGAATATATAAGAGTTTAAAAATGTGGGCTGTTTTCTAAATCTATGCTAGTAAATATCAGTTTCCCTATATGAGATAAAATATAGGAGATAGTGAAACGCTAAACTGTTTTTTTACATGGATCTCTGTTTATATTTATATTATTATTTTATATGATAATTAAAGATTACTTGTTTCTGACCTCTTAAATTTGTTTTTACACAAGACTCAAAATATGTAACAAATGCAATAGACAGAGCTTAGCGTTGGACCTTCACTATAGAGCTATCCTAGGAGTTTATACAAGTTAAATTATTCCCCAATTCTGTACCAAATACAGCTTTCAACACTAAAATAAGTGACAATAAATAAATTCTACAATGAGAGATCAACAAAATATTAATTTAAATACAACTATTTAAACACCCATGTTATTTTTGAGTGGGAAGAAAGTTTTAGAAAGTGCTAGTAAATAAATAGTGGAAAAGAAACTTTGGTTTTAGGCATGATGCACATTCCTGCGTTTCTATTTTGCAAAGACGGTTCTTTACTTAAATCTGTATTTGTGCACACTTTAATTTTTTATTTCCAATTTACATTAGATGTGCATTTTGTCACTCAAAATACAGTTTTATGGCATGTCTAAGACTCTTCCTAGGTTGCATATGAGGGGCAGGGAAAATCCTCTTATTGGACAGGTTAGACGGAGGTACAATGAAATGCAGTTTATGCTTTGATAGTTTGCTTTGGTCTCACTTCCCACTAAAGGTGGTGCCTTTCAAATAACATTGACCTTTTCAACGATATTTGTAAAGTTGGGCTACACATGGAAAATTTTAAACAGAGAAATTACATGGTTTATAAAAATATTGAAAAAATACTTTTAATTTAGAGCTAACTGGTAAACATTATAAATATATGTTGTCATTTGAGGTTCAACATTCAGAAACACATCCAATTAACTCTAAATAGCAATATCGTATTTGGTATCTTGATTAAAGGTCTAAGTTAAAACAAATCTTAGAGTCTTGAGGGTGAACATTATTAATGCTAAGTCACTCTTCAGAAGTTCCATTTTTTTTATTATTCAAAGAGTATAAACTTAGGACACCAATGTAAATGTCTAGGTTTCATCACAAATCATAATAAAGATGTTTACAACATCAAGTAGCCCTTGAACCTTCAGTTATTAAAGCAGGTGGTTAAAGGTATGGCTAAGTCACTGAGGTGAGGTATTGGAAATTAACAGTCAAAATGGGAGGTGGATCCAGCCAGTGTGGCTCAGTGGTTGACCGGTTCGATACCTGGTCAGAACACATGCCCAGGTGGTGGGCCTGTTCCCCAGTGAGGGGCACGCAGGAAGCGGCCCATCGATGTACTCTCTCATCGATATTTCTACCTCTCTCTACCTTTCACTTCTTCTCTCTCTAAAATCAATAAAGGGAAATCAAATTAAAAAAAAAAAAAATAGGGAGATGGGTCATGAAGAGTCCCTGGACTCCAGTGCAGGTTACAGAAGCAGGCACAGTCCACTCACCTCTAATAAAGAATCTCTCTGTGCTCCCCATGTGTTCTGAACATAATTCAACAAGAAGAATTTATGGGTTTCTTTAGTCCTTTGAGTTCTCCCTGAGGAGAAAGGATACAATTAGTTAATTATGCTTAAAGCATTGGAAAGTTCAAACAAAGCCAATGGGATTCGTATCTGCTAATGACAGGCCATCTTTATATTCTCATCAAAGATAGTTATGTTAGTTACTCTTCCTCAGTTTCTCTTGGTGAAGTCTTTTCCAGTGCACCCAGACATCTGGAATTAAGACATTGTTTCTACAGGAGAAACATGTTATTGTTTTTGCAAGCCATATTCATCTTCTCTAAAAGGAGTGTCTTCTTATGATTCTATGGCTGAGGACATAATGGGAAAATGTTTAAACAATGTTTTTTGCATTGTTTTAAAATTCTCAAGGCGCAAGAGGTTGGGATATATGTGTGTGTGTGTGTGTGTGTATGTGTGTGTATATGTGTGTGTGTGTTTTTGTATGTAGCTCTTTCCCCTTATTTGTGGTGCATTTAACTTATTATTGAAGTATAATATACATACTAACAAATACATGAATCATAACTATTTACAAAATTAACACAACTTTGTTGTCAGAATCCAGATTAAACAGCAATTACAACCACCAAAGTAAATGAAATATTATGAGGATTCCCAAAAGAATTCTTCATTCTCCTTTCTGTTATGAACTGTACCTTTAACATGCATGCGCACGCGCGTGCACACACACACACATGCACACACACATTATTCTGACTTCTAACAGTATAAATTATTTTCACTTATATTTGTTATTTTATACCAAAAAAACCCCCTATACATTGTTTTTTATGTGTCTGGGGTCTTTCACTTGATATACTGTCATAAGTATCTCTGGAGTGCTCATTCTTATTGTGTACAATTCCATTTCATGAATTAGTAGTTGGAAGTTTTAGTCTCACCCCTTGATTTCTAGGGAGGGAAGAGGGCTGGAGGTTGAGTCAATCACTAATGACCAGTGATTTAATTAATTGTGCCTATGTAATGAAGCCTTCATAAAAACCCACAAGGAGGGGTATGCTTCCATGTGCCACCCTGTTGGCCCTCAAATTCAAGGACAGAAACTCTTGCACTTGGAACTAGTTTTATGTATCTATCTCTTCCTCTGGTTGTTGATTCATTTTCTTTGATATCCTTTGTAATAAATTGCTAACCCAGGATTAAACTTTAAGCTTTATATATATTTCACATTTTTTATTTGTTTTTTTTAGAGTAATAAATTATATATTTATTTAAACTTCCAACTGTTTATTGCTTATATACTGAAATGCAATAAAATTCTGTGTGTTGGCCTGGCCTACAGTGACTTTGTTATATTCAATTATTAGTTATAGTAACTTTTGCTGATTCCCTTTCTACACAAATATTGTATCATCTTCAAATAGAGACCATTTTATTTATTTTAAAAAATTTTTACGTCTTTTATTTATTCCTCTCATCTTATTGCACAGGCCGGGATCTCCATTATGATATATGATAGTCGTGGTGATAAAACATAGCCTTCTCTTTTTTTCAGTCTTAGTGAGAATGCATTCATTCTTTCATGATTAATATGGTGTTCATGGTAAGTTTTATTGTAGATGACTTTTATTAATTTTTAGGAAGTTTCTTTTCATTTTTACATTGCTGAATGTTTAATTATATACTATAAGTTGATACTGAATTTCATTAAATGCTTTTTCCGTAGCAATTGAGAAATCCATACTTTTTCTTCTTAATTCTGTTGATGTGATAAATTATACTAACAATATTTAAATGTTGAGCTGGGATTGCATTCCCTAAATAAACCTCATAAATAATCTGTGAATATTTCTGTGAAATTAAAATTAGCAACAAGGGAAAAATCAATTTATGTGACTGTTATAGATCTGAAATAAAGAGGTTAATCTATGTATAATCACCTTACAAGAGATTGAGACCACATTTATTCAATAGGTATTAAATGCTTTATGACTACACAAAATATATAAAATTTAATGAATGAAAACTAAAGCCTTGAAAGAAATCTCTGTATTATTGTACTTCTAAATAAATTTTTAAAAACTATTTTATACTTTCTGTAGAATTAAAGTTGACTGTGATAGCTAAGAAATAATTCCATGAAGAGGTAAGTTCTTTAAATGTCAACATTTTTTTATGACAGAATAAAAACGGAATTTTACTTTTCTACTCTATGATTAACTGATTCTATTACTCTAAGATATAAACTAATGTATTGAGTTATGAATCACATAGACAGATACACTGGATCATATATCTTGCTATTATTTCATTCAAGCTTGTTGTGATTTAAAGAATAACATAAAAATATTTTAATCCTTATCATCAAGGAGCTAATAAAGGTAAGATTGGCTCTAAATACATTCATTGTAAACTTCTGCTCAACTCTGACACAACAGGGCTTGGGAGAAACACCAGGTGGCTTTGTGAAGGGCATGGACCTCACTGTTTCAGCGTGTACCACTCACACACTAGACATTACCTGACTTCTGAGACCTCTCTACCTCATAGCATTTCTTTTCAGCTCTCCAGTGGTTACTTCACCAGGAAATCTATAGATATAGAAATAGATAGCTATAGATGATAAAGATATATACAGATTATAGATGTAGATGATAGAGATAAAGATAGAGGTAGAGATAGAGACAGAGACAGAGACAGAGACAGAGATAGAGATAGAGATAGAGATAGAGATAGAGATAGAGATAGATACAGACAGAGATAGAGATATTCTTCGGGGAATACAATGGTTCTTTCTCCAATAAGAACCTATATGTAGATGTAATTTGACACTTGGTAATATTATGATTATTGTGAATCATTAAAGATTTAATGAATCACAGATCATTTCTTACTCTAAAGATAAGATTTAACTTTCATACTCATACTTCTTAATTAGTATTCACTCTCTCTCATATTTCAGGAGCTCTTTCAATGACAAACTCTAAATGGTGATTAGTGGAGTTTCCCCTCGTAGGGTTGATACATATTTCTGAGAAGTCTATTCTTCCCTTTATCAGTCTAACCATTGTGATGGGCAATCACTGAGTGTGTACAAGAATCAAGACAACACTCTATGAATTGTATGTCTTTGGGGAGGGGTTTTTTACATCTTTGTCCATATGAATGGCACACTCCAAAATAACATCGTGTTCAACCTTCACAACTGCTCCACCATTTTTCATTATATTACTTTAGAATTTTTTTTTTCATGCATATAAGAGGTCAAAAAACAAACACTGGTGCATGAAAAAAGAGGTTTAATTTAAAATAGAAAAAGACTCAGAGACATAGAAAGGAGTA